>NC_083099.1:87877698-88181340 GCF_949774975.1 Lagenorhynchus albirostris | reverse complement strand
TGACAGCAGTTTTGCAATTCATCTTTATTTGCACAACAGAAACATTACAATTTATCATTGAAACAAGAACATGGTAAGGGTGAAAGAGAGCATTGTTACTATTTACACCTGGACAACAGTACTGTCCCTGGAAATCCAGGCCATGTGGTCACCTTAGACATATTACCTTTCAGAGGAAAAAAATCAATCAGTGAAAGGCCTGGAATCCTGGAAATCATATCAGCACACTGAAGACATTCAGATGGAGAGAAATCTGATAGTCCAAGGCCATTTATGTGTGTTTGTGTACATTGCAAAGGAGGACAACATACACTTACTCAAAGGGCCATCAAATGGCAGAGTGAAAGGTTTATTCTCTCCTGCTCCGAAAAGCAGAATTATGCTCAAGATGCAGATTCAGGCTCAGTATAAGGAATCAAGCATCAGAGCTACTCAACAACAGAGGAGGCTGCCTCACCAGAGTACTCTCCTCATACTCGGGAAGTATTCAGTCTGAGGAAGAGTGGATACCTTTCATGGGTACAGTGGGATATTTTCTACAATGAGCAGGGAACTATATACATAGCTCCTAAGACTCTTTGAAGATTTTAATTTGCAAGTGGCTACTATCATGAAAAGAATATGGGATCTTGTTGGTTTTGTAATATCAAGAATCTCATGCACTAGTAAACAGTCTACACTCAAACCAAAGCAGAGAGATAACCTAATGCAGGAAAGGAAAATGAGAAATTTTCCGGTGTGTGAGACTGGTCATCCAGGACAGGCCACAAAAGGTAATACAATTCTGTGTCTGATTTGCATGCATGAAGGAAAATCATAGCAATATATTGTTACCAAGGAGGTAATTAACTGGTTTTACCTAAAAAATGTGAAAGTTCAGAATTCCATTCAAAATCTCTATTTACTTACATGAAATTAAAAGATTTAAGCACTAATTGAACAATGATGAATTTTACTAACTCCTGAATCCTTTAACTAAATGGCGTATTGTATATAATATTAATTCTTTTGAAATAGGGTTGAACTTTGGCTAAATTATGAAAGTGGTAAAATTTGTCTTCAAATAAACTTCACCTCCTTATTCTCCACATTGTCTTCCTTGAGTCAACCCTTCTTCAAAACTTCCTAATGTTTCCCACTTCTCCTCTTTTCTCTTTTACTCTCAGGAAAGGATGGAATCAAATAGGTTCCCTACAATTAAAATGACTAAAAAGAGTGACATCTATCATCTGTCAATTATCTTATATTTTAAACACATTAAATTCAGTGTGATAAAATTCTAATAATGGAATTCCAGGAATCAGTCTTATCAACTAAGAGCTGTTTGATGGAGAATTCTTGGCTTCTGAATTTTTGCCATGTAGGAAGTTACCAATTCTTCATACTAGTTAATACTGTCCTACATTTATCTACTCCAGTAACACCAAAGTAAGGCTATTATGGTCTTCATTGATTAATAATAATAGCTGGGTATTTATTCAGGATTCTATGTGCTAAGCATTGCACTAATCTTATATATTATCTCATCCTTTAATCTTCACAACCATATAAATTATACATTATTGTCACAGCACAGATAAAACTAAAGAAATTTAGGTGAAAAAAAAGGTTGAGAAATGTGTTTAAAATTATATGGCCAAGTGGTATGGTTGGAACTTATCACTCGATGTGTCAAATTCCCAACTCTGGGCTCTCAACCTATGGGTTCTATGCCACATTAGCATGCTGAAATTATCCACTAGTATTTCAAATGTGGGTATTGAGAAAAACGCATAAAAAGGAGAGAATGCCCTTTCTCTGTAACTTGTCCAATGTCTCATATCTTGTTTTCTTCCATTGATGCTTATGCCTGTGGCAAACTTAATCAGAACTCAGCAGATACTGCAGGACCAATTAGAGACTATTAAGCCCCTCTCAAGCTTCAATACTTTCTCCTCCCATACCACACACCTTTCTTTTAGAAATACATGAGTTTAACATCTCATTCTTCTTTCTGATTAAATTCTTTTAGGTGAAAGTGATTTCTTTCTTCTGAAAATTGAAACCTATGATTTCCTTCCTTAACTGGTCATTTTAAATAGAAGTTTGGGTGAGTTAACAGAAGAACAGAATCAGTTATCTCCATATTAATCCAGAGGGGAAGACAGTAGAAATGGAAAAGTTCTAACTGATCAGTACCGAATATCTGACCAAATTGTGTGGTCAACTAGGCACTAAATGGTCCTCCACTTTATTGCCTGGTAATGAGGAGAAATTGAAGAGATGGTTGCAGATTGAATAACAGAAAGTAAGTTTAAAGAGAGATGCCCATGAGGGGAGGAGGGAGACTTGCTCGTCATTCTCACAGTCGGCCTCAGGTTTTATCCCCAATGTACTAACTAGTAATAAGATTCATCCTAGGTAAGTACAAGATGGTGTCCCCTTTTAGACAAATTACAGAGAGGCACACCCACACTGACTGTAAAAGGAGGGAAATTTGTGACCACTGTAGAGAGAAAGCAGGCAAATCTTTAGAACCTTAACTGGGCCAAGTGGAAGATGACAGAGGGAAACAAACAGTGCTTGGTAAGAAAGGATGGCAACAGTTGGGCTGTATATGGCTCAGCCCCTCCTGCAGTCTGATATGGCAATCTTAGATCCATTCGAAGGCAACAGGAATAAGCCTCAGAGATTTTTCTAGTGGATCCAGGCTGCTAAAGGGAGCTTTGGATCTTCTTAGGGAGATTTCTGTGAGACAGGCAAACATTTGTAGGAAGACATGAATGAGGCATTGACTGGTATCCAGGCTCTTAGTGCTCTGGATTGAGTTTACAATGTTGATGAAGGAAACTCACTAGACAATGAGAAACTGACCCAAAGAAATTTGGATAAATGTTTGCCGTCAGCCCTGCTGCCTTGGAAGACTCCCCTAGTTCTATGTTGAAACCAAGTGAGAACTTAAGAGAATTGGTGATGTGGCAGTAAGTACTACATTAAGGTAGACTTCTTTATAAAAACTGTCTTGGTGAGAATAAAGACCAAGCCAGGCAACAGGCATAAGCCCCAAGAACCACAAATAGGAATTAATCTGTCTGTGGTTGTTGAGTTAAAGGGTCTCCAAAGCTGATGTTGATGTTGTTGGTTATGATGACCTTGCTGCTTGATAATGGATTTTGATGGGATCAGAAACACTGGAGGTTCATTTGGTTATGTGTAGCTGCTACACCACTCAAAATGGAAAGTAAATATGACTTGTTCACGGAAGCTGAGTCATTCTCTCCCCTACAAGATCCTTGATCCTCTCTCTTCCTCTAATCCAAATTTAACTGTTTTAAAGAGAAAGCTGATTAGGGGTACAGCCAAAGTCTCCCTGTTCCCAAGGGGTACCAAAAGCCATATGCACCAGTCCAAGTATGCTGAGGAACAGTGGAAAGAGAAGGACCCAAAGTTGTATGCTTTGTTGGTTACATAGAACAAGTCATCAGACTATCCTTTCCCAAGAGGGGAGGAAATGCCCAGATTCAGATCATGGGGTTTGGGCAACATTCACAGAGAGGAAGGGAAGCTAATCTGACCTTGTAGGTGGGGCCCTTTGGGATGATTCAATGTACTGTCACTGTGGCTTGCACTGCAGAATGTATAATTGATATTGATATTTTACATGCCTGTACTATGAATGCTTATAAGCACCAAAAGGGATTCTCCTATTCAGGAACTACTGCATGTAGAGAAATGCTAGAGAAACATGTAAGTCACTCTCCGATCCATGTTCCCTCTCAGGTGGTTGAACAGAAACAATAGAATTCCAGGAGAAAAAGAGAAATTACAGCCCTGATTGAGGACTTAAAGGCAGCAGGTGTAGTGAAAGATGCTACATTCCTGAACGGCTAATGTGAAAGACCAACATGAGCTGGAGGTTTAGAGTAGCTTCATTGTCAACGAATTCAGTAGTTGCTCCCATAGCCCTGGCTGTTTCAGACACTGTGACTGGAACTGAATCTACTGCACAGACTAATGACACTTGATACGCTGCCTAGGATGTTTCCAATGCCTTATTTTCTAGTCACTGGCGCCTGATTGCCAAAACCAATTCATAGTCATGTGGCCTCCAATATATATTGGTCAGGGCTAACTAAACTCTGCTGCTATTTGCCACCAAAGAGTGGGTCAGGATTTAGCACAAGTACCTCTACCTTCTGGTATCCAAAGCTTTCACTCTACAGTTGATGTCCTGTGGGTTGGCAAAGCAGAAGCCTCAGTCTAAACAGCCCTGACTGCATTGTTATCATAGCTCTACCAGGACGGGTCGCTGATAAACCCCAATGAAATTCAGGGGCTTATTCATCAAGTGAACTTTCTTAGGACTACGTGGACAGATTCAAAACACAGTCTCTCGGGCAGTCAAGGAAAAACTGTTGTCTCTTTGCCTCTCCCATCCCTCCACCAAATAGAAGGCTCAGCACTTTATTTACTCTTTGAACATTGTAAACAATATGTACATCACTTGGTCCTTTTATCTGAGAATCTGCAAATAAATATCTTTTGAATGGGGACCAACCAATAGGCTGAACTGGAGGCTGTACATCAAGGTAGGGCACATTCTCTACTTTTGGGGCTCCAAAATAATAATGACCTCTTTGAGCTACAATTTTCAGTGACTGGTTGAAGCCTCTGGCAACGGGCATCTATAAAACTGTGGCAGGCTATCTTGCTAGCCTGCAAGTGGGGTAAAATTTTAGACCCTTTGCAGTTTATGATACCTAATTCATCTTGAATCCACATATTAGAAGTTTGTGAAAATATACACTATACTTATTTATAGTTTTGAAAAAGTATTGCTTTTGGGGGTGGAACATTCCAGTACACTATTTTTTTCAAAGCAACATTAACACAGTCACTCAATTTAAGTAAAGCTTCTATCTCAAGTCTCCTCTGGTAAGAACAGAAGTTTACATATCAGAATAAATTGAGAAAGATGTAGAAATGGGCATTGAGGAGAACAGCAGAGATCTTCACCTTATTCTATTTTTTAAGAAGCATTACTAAAGACAAATGATTAAATATTTTATAGAAATTACCATTTTAATTAAAATGCAGACTAGAGAACTTAGTAGAAGAGGAAACACTGGGGGCTTAAAATCCTTGAAAACATCAGAATTTAAAGCTATTAGTTTTCACATTATCCTTTGAGCCATCTATTAAGTTCCTAGCTGAATATTAAAATATATTAATAAAAGAACAAAATATTGAATCCCTTCATTTAGTGTATAACTACAGATTATAAATAGAGCTGAGAATACATTTATTTCCCCAAGTCTGTTCCATTAAACAGTGCTGATGATCCAGATGAATTTCTATTTTATTTTATTTTATTTACAAACAGTGAAATTCACTTTTTTGGATGTACAGTTCTGTATGTTTTAACACATATAGATTCTTTAACCATACTGCAAAAGAATGCAGAAGAATTCCAGCAACCAAAAGAGTTCCCTCAGGCTGCCACCTGTATTCAGGCCCTTCTTACTCCTAAGCTCTGGCAAACATTGATCTGTTCTATTCCTTTTTAGCGGGTGGGGGAGCATTTCCAGAATGTTATGCTAATGGACTCACACAGTATATAGCCTTTTGAGTTTGAATTCTTTGACTTAGCATAATTCTCTGGAGATTCATCCAAGTTCTGGCATGTATCAACAGTTCATTCCTTTTTATTGGTGATTAGTACTCCATATGTAGATTTCCACAGTTTGTTTCTGCATTCACCCATTGAAGGACATTTGTGATGTTTCTGGCTCTAGATGATCATTAATAATGCTACTATAAACATTTATGTACAGGTTTTTACATGAACATGAACTTTCATTTCTCTAATATACGTACCTAAAGGTGGGACTGCTCAGTCATATAGTAAGTGTGTGCTTAACTCTTTGAGAAACTGTCAAACTGTTTCCCAAAGCGACTGTACCATTCTACATTCCCATCGGCAATGTATGAGAGCTCCTTTTGCTCTACATCCTTATCAATACTGGACATCCTCCGTATTTTTTATTTTAGCCAAGGTAATAGGTACGTAATGCTGTCTCATGGTGGTTTTCATTTTTATTTCCCTAATGATGTAGAACATCTTTTCTATTTGCCATCTATATGTCTTTTTTGGTGAAGTACCTGTTTAAATCTTTTGTCCATTTTTTAAAATTGGGTTCCAGTACAACATTGAATAGAAGTGGTGAGAACAGACATCCTTGCCTAATTTCTGATGTGAAGGAGAAAGGAATCAGTCTCTCACCAGTAAGTACAGCGTTAGCTGTAGGTTTTTCATAAATGCCCTTTATCAGATTGCAGAACATTTCCTTCTTTCCACGTGTGCTGAGAGCTTTTATCACAAATTGGATGTTGAATTTTGTCAAATGCTTTTTCTGAACATATTGATATGATCATTTGTTCTTTTTGTCGTTAAGTCTGTTAATGTGGTTTCGCGGATTGACTGGTTTTAGATAGTTAAACCAGGACTGGAGGACTGATCTGACATTTCTAATATCTGGGAGTTTCCCCAGGATAAACCTCACATGGCTGTGATATGTCATTCTTTTTATACATCACTGGATTTGACTTGCTGATATTTTGTTGAAGATTTTTATGTCTATGTTTAAGAAGAATATTGGTCTGTAATTTTCATTTCTTGTGCTATCAGGGTAATGCTGGCCTCATAAAATTAGTTGGAAAATGTTCTCTCCTTTTCCAACTCAATGAGAGGTCGTTAAGAACTGATGTTACTTCCATCTTAAATATTTAGTAAAGTTTTCCAGTGAAATCATCTGGGCTTGGAAATATTTTTTGAAGGTGTTTAATTATGAAATAGATTTTTTCAATAGATGTAGGATGACTCATCTATTTCTTTTTAATTGAGTTTTGATATTTGTGTCTTAAGAATGATCTCTTTTGACTAAATTGTAAATTTATGTGCTTAAAGTTGTTCATAATATTCCTTTATTATCTTTTTAATGTCTATTGGGTCTTTAGTAATAGCTCTTTCATTCTTGATGTTGACCATTTGTGGGCTCACTTTCTTGGTCAATCACACTAGGGGGTTATCAATTTTATTGTTTATTTTTTAAGGAAGCAAATTTTGGTTACATTGATTTTTATGGTTTCAATTCCTTTGACTTCTGCCTTTCTATTTGTGTTGAGTATATTTTTCTCTTTTTTAATTTTTTAGGTAGAAGCTTAAATTATTGATTTGAGACTATTCTTCTTTACTCATATAAACTTTTAATGCTATAAACTTCCCTCCAAGCGCTGCTTTAGCTGTATCACATAAATTTGGGGTGTTTATATTTTCATTTCTTTCAGTTCAAAATCATTTCTAATTTCCCCTGAGGTTTCTGCTTTGACCCAATGATTGTTTAGTAATGTTTTGTTTAACTTCCTATCTAGGAATTTTACAGACATAAATCTGTTATTTCTTTCTAGTTCATTTTTTTTATGATAGAGAACACACTGTCAATAATTTCAATTCTTTTCAATTTAATGAGGTCTTGTTTTGTGACTCACAATATAGACTATCCTGGTAAATATTCCATTTATGCTTGAAGAGAAAATGTATTCTGCTGTTGTGAGGTGGCATGTCCTATAATTGTCAATTAGGTAAAGGTGGTTATGGTGCTGTTCAAGTCTTCTATAAACTTTTTGGTATTTCTTTGTTTGTTTGTCTGTTTGTTTGTTTTTGCAGTATGCGAGCCTCTCACTGTTGTGGCCTCTCCTGTTGCACAGCACAGGCTCGGGACGCGCAGGCTCAGCGGCCATGGCTCACGGGCCCAGCCGCTCCGCGGCATGTGGGATCCTCCTGGGCCAGGGCACGAACCCGTGTCCCCTGCATCGGCAGGTGGACTCCCAACCACTGTGCCACCAGGGAAGCCCCTTTGTTTGCTTTTTTTACACATTTTCTCTTCTCCTTTTACAACATAAATATTAGACCTGTTGATATTGTCTCACAGGTCCCTGAGGCTCTGTTCCTCTCTCTTTCTCTCTCTTTTCAGATGGGATAATTTCTATTGCTCTATCACTGACTCCTTCCTTTCACATCTACATTCTGCTTTTGAGCGCCTCCAGTGATTTTAAAATTTTTCCATTATTGTAATTTTCTGTTTGAAAATTTTCTTCTGATCTTTGGGGTATAATTTCTATTTCTTTGTGGAGAATGTCTATCAATCCATTCTTTTCAAGAGTGTTTCCCCTTACTTCTTAGAACATGTTTATAATAGCTGCTTCAGAGACTTTCTGACAATTCAAACATTTGGGTCATCTTGTGATTGGTATCTGTTAATTTCCTTTTCTCTGGATAGTTGCTCATATTTTTATGGTTCTTTGTATGTTGAGTAGTTTGGGGTTGTATCCTGGACATTTAAAATACCATATCATGAGACTGGATCCTATTTAAATCTTTTGTAGAACATCGATTTTTTTGTTTTGTTTTGTTTCATATTATTTAACAGGCAGTCAACACATATCCTGGCCCACTTTCTGCCTTTCAAATGTTGATTAGTTTTCAAAGAATTTGCAGTGATATATGGTGCACAGTTTGTGAGCCACCTACAGTTCAAACTGAAACCTGAGCAGTGGTTCAGTGTTCAAAGCTTTTGCTAGCTGATTCCTTTTAGTTTCACGTGTGCATAGATCATAAGTTAGTCCTGGACTTTAAACATAGATTTAAATGCTCATTTTCTGCAGCTACTTTCTCTCCACTATCCTTTCCCTCACTGTGGTTTCAGGGTTCCATCTTCTTGGAATTCTTGTTAAAAAGATGAGAAGTTAGCCTCCTCACACTGATGCCAAGGTGTTGCCCTACAAGGTCTGCCTCTGCCACACCAGTGAGGGGTATTTTACCATTACACTGTAAAGCAATAGGGCTAGGCAGTTGTACAAGTATGGCCCTACAGTGTTTACTGTTGACATGCTCTTGGCAAGCTAAAGGGGTCTCACCTCTTTGTCACCATTCACTTGGCATATAGGGTTTAGAGTAAGAAGAGTCCACAGAGAAAACTACTAGAGCTAATCAATGAATTAGGTAAAGTTGCAAGATACAAAATTAATGCACAGAAATCTCTTGAATTCCTATACACTAATGATGAAAAAACTGAAAGTGAAATCAAGAGAACACTCCCATTTACCATTGCAACAAACGGAATAAAATATCTAGGAATAAATCTACCTAAGGAGACAAATGACCTGTATGCAGAAAATTATAAGACATCGATGAAAGAAATTAAAGATGATACAAATAGATGGAGAGATATACCATGTTCTTGGATAGGAAGAATCAACATTGTGAAAATGACTCTACTACCCAAAGCAATCTACAGATTCAATACAATCCCTATCAAACTACCACTGGCATTTTTCACAGACCTAGAACAAAAAATTTCACAATTTGTATGGAAACACAAAAGACCCCGAAGGGCCAAAGCAATCTTGAGAACGAAAAATGGAGCTGGAGGAATCAGGCTCCCTGACTTCAGACTATACTACAAAGCTACAGTAATCAAGACAGTATGGTACTGGCACAAAAACAGAAATATAGATCAATGGAACAGGATAGAAATCCCAGAGATAAACCCACGCACATATGGTCACCTTATCTTTGATAAAGGAGGCAGGAATGTACAGTGGAGAAAGGACAGCCTCTTCAATAAGTGGTGCTGGGAAAACTGGACAGGTACATGTAAAAGTATGAGATTAGATCACTCCCTAACACCATACACAAAAATAAGCTCAAAATGGATTAAAGACCTAAATGTAAGGCCAGAAACTATCAAACTCTTAGAGGAAAACATAGGCAGAACACTCTATGATATAAATCACAGCAAGATCCTTTTTGACCCACCTCCTAGAGAAATGGAAATAAAAACAAAAATAAACAAATGGGACCTAATGAAACTTAAAAGCTTTTGCACAGCAAAGAAAACCATAAACAAGACCAAAAGAGAACCCTCAGAATGGGAGAAAATATTTGCAAATGAAGCAACTGACAAATGATTAATCTCCAAAATTTACAAGCAGCTCATGCAGCTCAATAACAAAAAAAACAAACAACCCAATCCAAAAATGGGCAGAAGACCTAAATAGACATTTCTCCAAAATGGATATACAGACTGCCAACAAACATATGAAAGAATGCTCAACATCATTAATCATTAGGGAAATGCAAATCAAAACTACAATGAGATATCATCTCATACCAGTCAGAATGGCCATCGTCAAAAAACCTAGAAACAATAAATGCTGGAGAGGGTGTGGAGAAAAGGGAACACTCCTGCACTGCTCGTGGGAATGTGAATTGGTACAGCCACTATGGAGAACAGTATGGAGGTTCCTTAAAAAACTACAAATAGAACTACCATATGACCCAGCAATCCCACTACTGGGCATATACCCTGAGAAAACCATAATTCAAAAAGAGTCATGTACCAAAATGTTCATTGCAGCTCTATTTACAATAGCCAGGACATGGAAGCAACCTAAGTGTCCACTGGCAGATGAATGGATAAAGAAGATGTGGCACATATATACAATGGAATATTACTCAGCCATAAAAAGAAATGAAGTTGAGCTATTTGTAATGAGGTGGAGAGACCTAGAGTCTGTCATACAGAGTGAAGTAAGTCAGAAAGAGAAAGACAAATACCGTATGCTAACACATATATATGGAATTTAAGGGGAAAAAATGTCATGAGGAACCTAGGGGTAAGACAGGAATAAAGACACAGACCTACTGGAGAATGGACCTGAGGATATGGGGAGGGGGAAGGGTGAGCTGTGGCAAAGCGAGAGAGAGGCATGGACATATATACACTACAAAACATAAGGTAGATAGCTAGTGGGAAGCAGCTGCATAGCACAAGGATATCAGCTTGGTGCTTTGTGACCGCCTGGAGGGGTGGGATAGGGAGGGTGGGAGGGAGGAAGATGCAAGAGGGAAGAGATATGGGAACATATGTATATGTATAACTGATTCACTTTGGTATAAAGCAGAAACTAACACACCATTGTAAAGCAATTATACCCCAATAAAGATGTTAAAAAAAAAAAAAAAGAAGAGTCCACAGGACTCCTCTCCTCAGAGTTTGCCACCATGAGCTGATGGGGAAGGAGAGTGGTATTGAAACTCATTGTCAGATCATTCCTCCAGGCCTGAGATCCTTAGCCAGTCTGCATGCTTTTATGCATCTTTCAGTCTTACACTAGTTGCTTAATGTATTTTATTCTGGGACTTTTAGTTGTAGTTAGTGAAAGAGATAGTGTGGAGTGTGTGTACTCCACTATGTCTAGAATCAAAAGTCACATTTTTAAAAAATTTCTAAGATGTGAATAATAGAGGAAAAAAGAAACCTACTTTGTGGGAGTACGTGTAGCAAAGAGAATAAATGATAGAATATGTTCTGCAAGCTATAATGCTAAAAATAGAGTAATGTATGAGAGGACAGGGTGAGGCACTTTCTTCCACTCCTCCTGTGCCCTCCCATGTAACACACATGCTTCTCTCTTCCGCCTTACCTACTACTCCCTAAGGAATTAGGAGGGAGTTAAAAAATCACTGGTGAGTTTGGAAGGAAAAGCAGGGCATGCACAGCCTAGCCACATGCACGTTCCCTTCTCTTGCCCACAGAAAGCTTGTGTTCTTAATTTCTCTAAGTTACATGATAAACTTGGTGGCAAAGGCCTTGTCCCTATGGAGCAGGTATGCAATTGTGTAGCACTTATTGTGACTCACTGAGTTGGTTTCACTAATTCTGGAGTTCAGTATTGGGAAACTTACAGATATGAGCCACATTGTTTAATTTCAGTAAATTACATTGGATATTTTGGTCTCTATGATTTATGCATTCATCTCGGTACTCCAGTGAGGGGAAAAAAGGGGGTTAATTGCTGGGTCTTCTTAAACATGCCAACATACACTAGTAAAATTTAATTAAATTATTGAAATAGCTCCCTTTGAATAACAGGATACAGTTATTATGTGACTATAGGGCATGTTTCCTAATGCTTTATTTCAAAGGAATCTAATTCACCTTTTTATCCCTAGTGCTTAGCACACTGCCAAGTCCAATGAGCACACAATAAGTGCTTAACGAGTACCTATCAAAAAACAAATAAGTGATTCAATGAACAAAAGAATTCCAGTATACATAATGTTAAATGTACCATTCATAGGAACAACATTCTTATTTTAATGGTGGTGTTTCCATCTCAATTAGCTCCTACTTCCTCACAGATTTAAGACTTTGGTGAATATCTAGTATTTACTTTACCCCAATTAAAACAGTTGCCAACTCATTTAATCCACACAAAACTCTTTTGAGGCAGATACTATTACTGTCCTTTTTTTTGTCTTTTTAACAAATAAAGAAGTGATGATCAGAGAGAATAAGTGACTTATCAATGGTCTGAGAGCTAGTAAGTGACAGACCTGTGATTCAAACCATGAGAGCGTGGCCCTGAAGTCTGCACAGATATTAAACACACCAAACCAGCTCTGAAGGCAGACTTTACAAAGCCGTCCTCAACATCTTACTCATGTGTGGCCTAGCCCTAGGCTTACAGTCAACAAACCCACCTCTCTTTGCCTTCAGTCCTCCAACATTAGCGCACCTTGGACCCAGCCTGGCCACATTAACTACACCATTCCTCCCCATGCTTCTACCAATCAGGGCTACACAACCACAGCCAACACTCCCTCCACAAACTATTAAGTCTCCATTTCAAAGGATTAATCTCCCTCCCTCCCACAACTACCAGGTCTGCTGCAGGGCTATTAAAAGCCCTTTGGTTCTTCGGGTCTTACCAATTAAGAATAGGACCCAGTTAGGAATAGGACGTAGGGAATTGAGAGCAAATAGCCACTTGGACAGGAATGATAAAGCATAGTGCTGATACAGCAGTAGAGAAGTTGGAGCACTATAACATAAGGTCTTAAATTTCTCAATACGATTTCTCTTGACTTAAATACCTGTATACTTACAAATTTTGTGTGTCACTACAGAAAGCTGTGATATTTTTCATCTGCTACCAAAGTCAAAAGAAAGGTGTAGCAGCTTAAAATGAAATCATTAATAGAATTCCCAATCCTAATAATTTGTCATTTCATAAATTAATACAAGTATAATCCAAGTCAATTTTGAATATTTTCTAGAATACTTATGCAAAAAGTAAAATGTGAACCAACTAATCCAGAAGCCAAATGGGTTTTATATGTTTCATGTAGACCACAGACTCTAGATGAGCTCTGACATTTTTAAAGGTATAAATGTTTTCCATTCAAGTGCCATGGTCTCCTTGGATATTGTATGTATATGTTATCTGCTCCAATAGCTCTCAGACTTGGTGTCCATCAGAATCACATTTGGGAAGTAGGACAAAGAATGATGTTAAAAATACTGGTTCCTGAAGCCTAGTCTCCAAAATCTTTGAGGGTAGAGCCCAAGCAAAAATATTTTGAAGAAGCTTCTCCAATGATTCTGAAACCCATAAAATTTGAGAAACGCTGATACATACTTGACTTTCAAGGCTGAAGGATCCAGGGATAGGTGAAATTTAAATTAATTAATCTTTAGAACATCTCTACTCCAACATTAAACTCTTATTCATATTGACCTTTGTGTTGATGTCTTTCCTAATTTTCTACTACTTAAATACCTCTTTGGAGAAAAGTATAGTGTTGATTCTCCAATATATATATGTGTTTTCTCACAGTCCTTCCTAGAACAAAATAGTATATAAAAGCATATTTAGGACTTAAAGGAGAATCTGGTTCTAATTGATACAGATAAATGTAATACTCCATTTTATTTATTATTTATTTACTTGTGATTTACAATCTTTTTCGTCAATTTATTTTCTAGATATACATATATATATATGTGTATACACATGTATTTGAACACACAGGCATTTAAAAAGATTGGCATCCAGACCATTAGAAAGCTTTTCTTACCATGTAGCCTTTTGGCTTTTTATATATCATCTGCTGAAGCTCAACCAGCTAACAACAACAAAAAAAACTGTGCTGAAACCATTGAAGAAATACCGAAATATGCCATGTGCATTTGCTTCAAAAGCATCTTTAAGGGCTCTATTAATAGTTGTCAATCACCATGTGTTTTTGATCTTCTTCGTTATTTAAACATAATTTCCAGTTCCTTGTTGAAGTCTTTTTCTAGTATCTTTGGTATCTTCTACATAACTGCACATTTTCCATGTTAAACCCAAAATTCCTTTCCATTTGATTTGCCTTCATAGCCCTTCAGTTGCTAAAGTTGCTACTACAATTCACAAAATATTCAAATTTCAAACTTTCTTGTCATTTGATGAATCAAAACACTCACCTGAATGCTTTTTGAATAATTTTATTGTGTGTTTATTTCTGCCAGGCAAATCATTTCAGAATGCCTAACAATAAATTACCACCTGTCTAAAGAAGTCATGCTGTTTGAAGGGTTTTTCTAAGCTTAACTCCTTAAAGTAAAATTTATCAGGTTCATTTAACATTTCTTCAGAAAGAAGAGCACACACAATGTAAAACCTAACTGTTTATATAGCATGTCATATTAGTATCTTAAGACATGTTACCATGAATTTTCTGAAAGCAGTGGTAGTCATTGAAAAACAGAAATGGAACTTAGAATATAATTAAACTTGAAGAAGAGAGGCAGAGCACCGAGCTGCAAAATAACTCCTTTTGGAGCATGCTTCCAAACACAATATTAAGTGCATTAGATCAGTTCCAGGTCAGAGGTTAAAGAACTTGTGGAATTCACAGAAAATGTACAATTTTCAACTCCATAAACTGTCATCACTACAAGGAGATGAAATAAATACTAGAAGTTTGCTTTCAATCTCTGCCTAGTGTCAGAGAGAGTAACCCCATCTGCACAATTTCTATGCCCTGGCAGCATCAGAAGGTATTGAAATTGAGGTGCTGTAATCAAAGCAATGCCTTTAATCCTGCATATAAAATTGTCTAGACTCAATAAGTTATCCGATACTAATCAGTAAATAGCGAGAAGGCTTAAATGACATTGGCAGTCATACGATCCGACTCCTAGGGCTCTGCCTCAACTCTCCTAGGTAAATGAGCCCACAGCTCTATTCACAGAAGTGCCCAGGTAATGAGATAAAAATCCCACTTTCGTTGCATGTTCCCAATTCTTTATGTCTAGCATTTTCCATTCTGGTCAAACTATCCCTGTCCTGACAATAGTGGTCAGACATAAGGTACACATAGTTGTCACAAAGACATCATCATTTAACTACCCCTGATTCTTCATCAAGAGGCTAAATTATTAAACAAAAGAAAATTATGGAAGCATACGGTATCAGTTAAAATAATAAAATTGTGGAAAATGAATGATGGAGTGCTTTTCAAAGGCTAGTAAAAAGACCAATCATGATTATCCTCTCCTTTGCCAGGGCAGATTCTATCTGCCAGATTAACATTTCATAAGGAGAAAAGAAATGCCATGTTGAATCATAACTTGTCTTTGACAGTCTTCTTTGGGTGGAAGGAAGCAAATTGAAAGTAACAAATATATTTTGAAGAAGAAAATGTATTGTTATTGGTCTCTCTTTTCCACCCCAAATCCTAGACAGAGAAAGGATATGGCTGTGGGGGAAGCTATCACTTGTATGCTATTACTTCATTATACAAATCAATAGCAGTTCAGTTGTGAATAAAGCGGATGCAGGTGGAGACTATGAAAAGTCATCCAGGCCAGCTGGTATCGATTTTAGCAAACTGATTTTGCTGGGTTTCCATGCAAAGTCCTAAAATAGATAATTTTAAAAACCATTTAAATGCCTCTCCTCTGGCAGAGAGGTCAAAGCTGCTGTCATTTGATTTGTTGAATACTGCTCTCAGATAAACTCTAATCTGCCTTGAAGGAAACCTGCAGTCATTATTTATATTTCACCTGTGAGAGCGAAATAAATATTTACTAACAAAGAATGTTGATACATACTTCAGATGTAGATTTTCCTACAATTTTCTACTTCCAATTTGGTGGGTAAGATTTTTCTGAGCCTTTAATCATGATGGAAAATTTTGTTCAGTCACAGATAGAGAAAAATTAGATTTAGCTATTCACACTCTGCTATATCAAAAGAGTCATAGCTGTAGGTCCTTGATTGTTCAGAATATCCCCTTCTGGTATTAAGAGACACAAACCTCCAGTTATATAATAAATAAGTCACAGGGATGTGATATACAGCATAAGGAATGTGGTCAATAATATTGGAATAACTTTGTATGGGGACAGATGGTAACTAGACTTATCATGGTAATCATTTCATGAGGTATGCAAATATCAAATCACTATATAGTACACCCGAAACTAACATAATATTGTACATCAACTATATTTCAATTAAAAAAAAAGAATTTCCACTGGCATCAACAGGACAAGGTGAGGACTCCTAACTTTAGTTTTTAAATTGTTGACACTCAACTCTTCATGCTAAATTACCTAAGCCAGCTAACGTCCCCTTCCCTTTGTCCTATTCAGACTGTTGGGAACTTTCTTCAAAGGTAAGTACCATGGCACAACTTACATGTAATTGAAACTGTCTTTTCCAAATCTCAACAAAAATGTCTTCTCCATTTGAGTATGACTCTTCCAGAAAATATTTCCTACATACCAGAATATTCTTGTCACTTTGGGACCTTCAAAACTTGAATTAGCATTTCTCTAAGCATTAACCATACTTTCTCCAAGGAGACCACAACAAGACCTCCCATTCCACACACTCTTCTTACCATGTGACATTGACACTCCTCCTCGGGAGCTTGGGGGGCGGGGCGGGGTGGGGTAGGGGGTGTTATGGGGAGTGTCTATATTTCTTTGAATCTGGTGGTCTATATAGAATTGACATTACCTGCTTTCTGAGACTAGATCATGAAACCTAGCATCTACCTGGTTCTCTTGGGAAGCTCACTCTTGGATCACAGCCACCATGCTGTGATGGATGACAGTCTATGAAGAGACCCCATGTGGAAAGGAACTTTGGCCCTTGGCCCACAGCATGGCTGAGGAAGCAGATGACAGACAGCAATAATTTGTCAATTATGTGAGTGTACCATCTTGGATATGAAACCTTCAGTCAAAAATAGAGCTGCCCCAGCTACACTGCATAGAACAAGAAGAGACTTCCCTGCCAAACCCTGACCAACTTGCAGATTCATGAACTAAATGTATGTCATTGTTTTAAACTGCTAAGTTTTGAGGTAGCTTGTTATACAATACAACCCAAATTAATAAAGGGATATTGTAACTGTGCTATATTTGTGTTTTGTGCCTGTGCAAGTGTGTTTGTGTGCACGTGTGCATTTTAAAGCAAAGAACTGAGACTGCTGGAAAGAGGAATGCATTAGTTCTTCTTAATCACTGAATATAGCAGTTCTGAATCTATTTTTTTAATCAGCCTAAAGCTGATCCCATGCTCCATCCCACTTAACTGATGAAAACTTCATACGCAGTCCCTTTGGGGTATCTCCCACTATGTGTCATGATCTGAGAGTTGTCTTCAGTGCCAAACACTGCAAAAGCTATCTGAGAGAGAAACAAAATGTTGTTTGTGTGAATGGCACATTTAATTTTGCATATACTGAAATTCTGTTCTTCAGTGAATTGTTCACTCATTCACTTGACAGACATTTACTGAGAAGTTATCGTGTACTTACTGTGCTTGGCACTGTGCTGAGCACTGGGGATAAAGGATTAATTAGACTCCTTCACAATTAGATGCTAAGAAAAATACCCTATAGTCACGTAATAACTATCTTAACACAGAGAATCTCTTTAGGTGTGGTGATGAGCCATGCTCAGAATGTCTGGTGAGGCTGGGAGCCTCTACATTTAGGGTCAGACTCCCCAGGGACCTCATACAATCCTCTCCCTTTGAAACCTTAACACCTCTTCCCATGCAAATCAGTACTTTAAAAAGGATCCTGCCCATCTGATGACAACAGATGCATATTTGTTGAGCTTGCACTTTGTGTGCCAAGTTCTAAGTTCTTTAAATGTGTTACCTGATTTAATTCTCACCAAAGCTCTATGATGAAGTATAATTATTCTTTTCAGATGAGCAAATCAGGGCACAAAAAAAAAAAGGAATTTGAGGTACATAGTTACTAAGTGGTAAAACCAGGAATTGAACCCAGGCTCTGTCTGCAGTGGGATTCTCAAATACTAGGTTGTACCACTCTGTTGCTGTCACCAGCAAAGCCCATTAACAATTCCCAGGAAATAAAAATAGAAACTAGATAATAAAATAAAGTCTAACCTTTTCTTTCCCTTTGTGCTTAGTCTCATTTCACTTGCTTATAGAATGCCGCGTGCAGAGGCCTTGCACCCGGTTCTTCAGCCCTGAGTTCCTCGTGTGCAACTGCCGTGCCCTCACCTCAGCTCAGCGACTGCGTGCAGAAGTGCTGTGCTCCACACTGCAATTCAGTGTGGCGGTGGCGGGTCACGTGCAGAGACGTTGTGCCCGCACTGCGATCTGCAGCGAGGGCAACACACCTCTCACCAACGGGTGAGAACTCTGCCCCCTCCCCGCTGAGAGGATCTCTATAAAGCATTCCCGCCCCCAAGCCTGTCAGGACAGCCTGTGCGTAAGAGCGAGAGAGCTCGCACTTCTCCATTCTCTGACCCAAGAATAAAGCTTTCCTTTGTTTCTGAACTGAACTCCATCTCCTTCTATTCGCACCAGAGACACTGGACAGAAGGACCCTTCCTGGAGACGAGCTCTGGAGGGTCAGTAACATTACCTTATGAATAAGCATTTAGACGTTTCCACCAAATGTATTATGTTTAATTTTTGACTAATGCAGAATGTGAAACCTAAGTCAGATCATGATTTTCTACATTCTTCATAATACAAACTACTATGTGTTTTCACATAAGGGTTCCTTCGTAAGCATTAATTTTATCTACCATTCTTACAAAAATATATTATTTGTGGGACTTCCCTGGTGGTCCAGTGGTTAAGACTTTGCCTTCCAATGCAGAGGGAGTGCAGGTTTGATCTCTGGTCAGGGAGCTAAGATCCCACATGCCTTGTGGCCAAAAAATAAAACAGAAGCAATATTGTAACAAATTCAATAAAGACAAAAAAAAAAGGTCCACATCAAAAAAACTTTTAAAAAGTTATATATATATTATTTGTAAGCAAGTGGTGAAAAAGAGGCAATCATCTAGCCCAGATGTATAGTAGAAAGCAGCTAACCAAACAACATATTCTTAGAGGTCATTGCTGAATTTAGGTTAATGCCCTTGCACATCTCTACTCCCACACTTGCTCCTTCTTAGGCTTGCTAACTTGGGCAATGTTACCTCCTTAGAGAAGATCAACAATTTACAATGGCTCTCTCTGAACTATGAATCAGAGCCAAGTATAGAATACAATAATGGGGTTCAAATGGCCCCATCTTATTTCTCATTACTTTCCACCACACATTTCTAAGCTACTCCATGTCCCCCATATATGACCTAATAATGCCACATTTGTGTCTTTCTTCATGATGTCCTCGATCTGAATCATCCACTTTCATCTCCTTCAATGTTATCCACCCTGTTTTCCTTTGGAGGGGACCTTCCCCCCAAAATGCTTCATGACCAACACACCATAGCCCTTTCTACTGTTCAGGTAAACGTCTTAGACCCTCTTTATTCTCTCTTTTGTGACTGCCTCTGTACCATTACTGCCTTTACTCAGGGCCTAACTTTGTAGCTCTGTCTTCTGTTCCTGACCCATCTTTTAAACTGCCTACCCTTGAACAAAGGACTCGTCTGTAATGGCTTCACCATTTCTGCCAGCTTTCTATTGTATCTGGTCACACCTGGTGCTCTGGCTCCATCCAGCCTCCAGGACTCCATCCAGTAAAGTAATTTTAACTTGTTTGGCTGTGGGACTGGATAAAATCTAGCCCATATTCTTCCCTCAAATTCAGGTCAAAATTTACCTATTCAAAGATGGCATCTCCTATATTCCACCTTGCAATATCCTTCCAATACAAGGCATCCTATCAGTTCTTACTTAAACATTGTCAAATGCTCTCTTAAGCTCATTTGGATGCTTTTAATATCGTTTGGTAGTCACAGTGTGAGTGCTTGTCTTATTTTCTCTGAACAGTCTGAAAATTATTTGATAGGACAGACAGGTTCTTCTACTTTTTATGTATGTTTCCTTTGCTTTACTTTGAGATAAAATAGCTTCAGCTTAGGCACATATGTTCCATATATGCTTATTGAGTAGAACAAAATAAAATTTCAGATCACAATCACTGGAATCTAATGGTCCTTTACACAGTCTTGTAGTAATAGTCAACAGATAGATAAAGGAAATGGTAAAGGAAGTTATTAAAATACAGGGGAGGGGGGCTTCCCTGTTGGCGCAGTGGTTGGGAGTCCGCCTGCCGATGCAGGGGACACGGGTTTGTGCCCCGGTCCGGGAAGATCCCGCATGCCACGGAGCGTCTGGGCCCGTGAGCCATGGCCTCTGAGCCTGCGCGTCCGGAGCCTGTGCTCTGCAACGGGAGAGGCCACAGCAGTGAGAGGCCCGCGAATCGCAAAAAAAAAAAAAAAAAAAGATAAAATACAGGGGAGGGGGCACTTTTCCCAGTGATAATGTCTCCAGAATTCTAATACAGCTGGTAGGTGTCTCTATCATCATTTCATTAAACATTCAATAATCATTGCTATAGTGAAGTATTGTTATTGACAGGATATCTCCTATCATTTAGGAGGGTTTAAGCAGAAAAAGTTAAGAACCATCACTCTATAACAGCCATTGAATAAACTGTCTTTACAATGAAGTTTTCTTAGAAAATGTTAATGACTTACAAAAAAAGATGTTGCATTAAACCAGTTTATGACTAGATGAGTATCTATGCAGCCCTACCAGAAAGAATAAAGGCCCTCAAGAGGCACATGAAAAGATGCTCAACATCACTAATTATCAGAGAAATGCAAATCAAAACTACAATGAGGCATCACTTCACACCAGTTAGAATGGGCATCATCAGAAAATCTACAAACCATAAATGCTGGAAAGGGTGTGGAGAAAAGGGAACCCTCTTGCATTGTTGGTGGGAATGTAAATTGATATAGTCACTATGGAGAACAGTATGGAGGTTCCTTAAAAAACCAAAAATACAATTACCACACGACCCAGCAATTCCACTACTGGGCATATACCCAGAAAGACCATAATTCAGAAAGACACATGCAGGACTTCCCTGGTGGCACAGTGGTTAAGAATCCGCCTGCCAATGCAGGGGACACAGGTTCGATCCCTGGTCCAGGAAGATCTCACATGCCGCAGAGCAGCTAAGCCCATGCACCACAACTACTGAGCCTGCACTCTAGAGCCCATGAGCCCGCATGCCACAACTATTGAAGCTCACGTGCCCAGAGCCCGTGCTCCACAGCAAGATAAGCCACTGCAATGAGAAGCCCGCACACCACAATAAAGAGTAGCCCCCACTTGCCACAACTAAAGAAAGCCCATGTGCAGCAACAAAGACCCAACAAAGCCAAAGGTAAATAAATAAAATAAATAATTTTTTTAAAAAAAGACACATACACCCCAATGTCCACTGCAGCACTATTTACAATAGCCAGGACATGGAAGCAACCTAAATGTCCACCGACAGACGAATGGATAAAGAAGATGTGGTACATCTATACAATGGAATATTACTCAGCCATAAAAAGAAACAAAATTGGGTCATTTGTAGAGACATGGATGGACCTAGAGAGTGTCATACAGAGTGAAGTAAGTCAGAAAGAGAAAAACAAATATCGTATATTAATGCATATATGTGGAGTCTAGAAAAATGGTACAGATGAACCAGTTTGCAAGGCAGAAATAGAGACACAGGTGTAGAGAACAAACGTATGGCCACCAAGGCGGGAAAGTGGGGGAATGAATTGGGATATTGGGATTGACATATATACACTAATATATATAAAATAGATAATTAATGAGAACCTGCTATACAGCACAGGGAACTCTACTTCACTTCACTATACATCGGAAACTAACACAACATTGTAACACAACTATTCCCCAATAAAAGAACAAACCAAAAAAAAGAATAAAGGCTGAACTAATATTGATTTCACAGATTGTAACAATAAAGGGGTTTTGACTTAAATTCTGAGATAAAAATTTTCTCAAGAGACACTCAAATTGGGATTAAAGAAATATGAAAACTATTTGCTCCACGTGGTACCCCCAGAAATGAACTTAGCTCTGAGAAGTAAAGATTGCCATGCATTGCTTACCCTTGTACAGCACTTAGTGAAGTTAATGTTTTGTTTTGTTTTCTAAGAATTCAATAAGCATTACCATGTCAAAAGCTTTCTACTACAAAACAGTCACTAGACTTTTTCAGAGATATTATCTCATGAAGTCCTCAAAAACACCTTTGGGGTGTTACTATCTTCCATTTTTAGACGAGGAGACCAAAGATTAATGAGTTTAAATAAATAGCCAAAGTTACACAATAGCAAATGGCAAAACCAGGATTCAGTATTTAAATTTTTCAACTTTTAAATCCAGATTCAGGCAGATATTTCCCAACTACTTATTATATAATTATGTAACAGGTAGAATTAGACAACTTACAGAGTTAGATATAGACCTTTGCTTCATAATTTTAATTTTAAAATGAAACCAAATTTTAAATTAAGATGAATGGTAGCTTTTAGGAAAGGGGTTATGGGATAACCATATGGGATCTATTATCTTCTATACATAATTTTTATCCAGAGATTCTTATTGAGCATCACAGGCCAAGTAGAAGTTTTGGTACTAAATGCTGATTGAAATGTACTATTTTCCTTATTTTTACAGTCATTATAATTCTTCTTTCTTTCAAGAAAAGGGACAGACATTAAGGGGCTATTTCTCACAGCAGTTATTAAAAATCCCAGTTACTGTTTCATCACTCTCTGTGAATGGATCTATTGTCCTGCTCACCAGAAGGGCTACCATTGTAATGAGCCAGAGCTGTGTATTTTCACAGGCATCCAAGAATCAGAATGGTGATTACGACCAGGAAAGAAGTTCACATTAGAAATCATTTCTAACAGAATCCCAGAATTCTGAATTTATCCAAAATTATGTAACTTACTTAAAGATTCTTTTAATCTGTTCTGGGTTTTGTCCTCATGTAGACTATAAACCTCTATAAAAATAGTGTTCGTCTAATAAAATAGCCTTCCTTGAGTCTCTTACCAACTGCAGGACTGATTCTAAGGCACGGGGGTTGGTGGGGAGAGGCGGAACAAGGATCCTAGTCAAAGACTTACTTCCTCTAGCACTGTGAACCAGGAGAGTTTTAACCATGTGTCTGAGACAGTCTATCACAGAGCTTCCATGATGGGAGCAGTGCTGCAATTCTTTACAGTTGACAGAATATAGTACAAGAAATCTGTACCAAGCTGATCTCCCATGTACAACAGCTGTCCTCACGACCTGAATTTGAAAAAATGAAGAACAACATTCCTTGGCCACACAGTCCAGTGGCTTGAATCTTCCAGTTTTGTTGTTCTTTCCTTTTGTCTTGAAAGAGGCCTTGTCAAATCAGAATGAAAAGAATGTTTTAAGGCGTGAGAAAATTCAAATTTCCTATTTAAAGCCTGGAGTTCATTAGCAGGAGTATACTCACTTATTTCAAGGGTCACTGGGTTACGCAGAAGAGCCTGTCTCTCTGCTACCCACGTCCCAAATCATTCACCTGAAAATGGGTTAGAAACACTCTCAAGTCTATTAGCTCTCTGTGGGACATAATTCACCTTTGCTGTGCTTTATCTTGTGACCCTGTCAAGTGAAGGGCCCTGCTTTGATTGTGTACTATCCCTTTTTCCCTTGATTGTTTTTCAGTTAAGTAATTGTCTAAGCTTAATTGGTTGTAATGATTAAAACTTTGTTTATATTATACTGCAGTTTTCTTTTATCAATGATACTTAGGTTAACTATTTTATTATTTACTACCAAATATAGAAATTTTACCTGGAAGAAACAGTCATATTAATTAGACTCTTTTTATTGGACTATTTTTATTGCAGATGTGTAAAGGTTAAAAATCTAAATTCTGGCAAATAAAAAAAATTGCCTGTTCTTGACATTACAGAGTTAGACTAGAAACAAAGAGATTTTATAATATTATAATACTGAGAGGTAGAATGTAATGAGTATAGGCTTTGGAGACTAATAAACCTGGGTCTGGATTTCACATCAAGACTTATCAAGTTCTGGGACCTTTATGAACTTAAACTATCTCATCTTTAAAATGAAAATATTAATATCAACCATACACAGATTGCCTGAAGATCATAGATGATACATAAAAAGTACAATATTTAATCTATTAGCTATTACTTGTTTTAGCTTTGCCCCTAACCAGCTATGTCATCTTCAGAGAGCTACCTGTGTTTCAGGTTCCTTGGATAAATAGGAGGGTGGGGCTAGACAATTCCTACTTTTTCTGTCAAAACTCATTTTAATAAGTAAATCAGTTACTTACAGTCTGTGTTGTTCTTTGTACAACTTTACATCAGCCAGAGTTTTTTCATGTTAAAATTTTCCAGGTAAGTAAAGATGACATTAGTTGGAATTTGGACAGTAATGTGAGGACAAGGTGAAAAAAACAAAATGGTTAGCAGGAAGTATTTCATATGGCATGCTGGAACAAGAACAGAGCAAAAGCAATCACATATAGAAAAGAAAACCATAGATTTGTGGTTAAATAATCTGTTTAAAGAACTTGTATTATGATTTCCTATCAGATTTAATGAGTGATCTTAGGAAAATCACTGGAAAAGTTTAATTGACCCACTTAATCTCAACTTAATTGACCTATAGCAATAAGTACACCTGCCACCTACCTAGTTCTTAGAACTCCCATGAAGAAATAGGGAACTAAACACATTAAATATGATCATTTTTATACTTGTCAATTATTTCTGTTTACAACACATTTATAATATGTTTATCTGCCTTGCTGGAAAACAATTTTAAAAAATGACCCCTAAGATTTATCTCTCATCAATAATAGTAGATTTTATTTTTAAATTTCTTTTTACTTTGATACAGTTGTACTAACTTTCTAAATATATTTAATAAAAGCAACTTTATTAAGCCATAAACCATGTCTAGTAATTCAAACCAAAAAGACAGGACGAGGGGAAGATGGCGGAAGAATAAGACGCGGAGATCACCAGAAATACATCTACACGTGGAACAACTCCTACAGAACACCTACTGAACGCTGGCAGAAGACCTCAGACCTACCAAAAGGCAAGAAACTCCCCACGTACCTGGGTAGGGAAGAAGAAAAAAATAATAAACAGAGACAAAAGGATAGGGATGGTACCTGCACCAGTGGGAGGGAGCTGTGAAGGAGGAAAGGTTTCCACACACTAGGAAGCCCCTTCACGGGCAGAGACTGCGGGTGGCAGAGGGGGAAAGCTTCGGAGTCGCAGAGGAGAGCGCAGCAACAGGGGTGTGGAGGGCAAAGCGGAGAGGTTCCCGCAGAGAGGATCGGTGGCGACCGGCACTCACCAGCTCGAGAGGCTTGTCTGCTCACCCACCGGGGCGGGCGGGGCTGGGAGCTGAGGCTCGGGCTTCGGTCGGATCCCAGGGAGAGGACTGGGGTTGGCGGCGTGAACACAGCCTGCAGGGGGTTAGTGCTCCACGGCTAACCGGTAGGGAGTCCGGGGAAAACTCTGGACCTGCCGAAGAGGCAAGAGACTTTTTGTTCCCTCTTTGTTTCCTGGTGCGCGAGGAGAGGGCATTAAGAGCGCTGCTTAAAGGAGCTCCAGAGACGGGTGCGAGCCGCAGCTAAAAGTGCGGACCCCAGAGACGGGCAGGAGACGCTAAGGCTGCTGCTGCCGCCACCAAGAAGCCTGTGTGCAAGCACAGGTCACTGTCCACAACCCCCTTCCGGGGAGCCTGTGCAGCCCACCACTGCCAGGGTCCTGGGATCCAGGGACAACTTCCCCGGGAGAACGCATGGCGCGCCTCAGGCTGGTGCAACGTCACGGTGGCCTCTGCCGCCGCAGGCTCACCCCGCACTCCGTACCCCTCCCTGCCCCCGGCCTGAATGAGCCAGAGTCCCCGAAGCAGCTGCTCCTTTAACCCCATCCTATCTGAGCGAAGAACAGACGCCCTCCAGCGACCTACATGCAGAGACGGGGCCAAATCCAAAGCTGAGCCCCCCGGGAGCTGTGAGAACAAAGAAGAGAAAGGAATATCTCTCCCAGCAGCCTCAGAGGCAGCGGATTAAAGCTCCACAATCAACTTGATGTACCCTGCATCTGTGGAATATATGAATAGACAACGAATCATCCCAAACTGAGGAGGTGGACTTTGAGAGCAAGATTTATGATTTTTTTCCCCTTTTCCTCTTTTTGTGAGTGTGTGTGTATGCTTTTGTGTGAGATCTTGTCTGTATAGCTTTGCTTCCACCATGTGTCCTAGCGTTCTATCTATCCGGTTTTTTTTGTTTTAATTTTTTTCTTTATAATTATTTTTTATTTTAATAAATTTATTTTATTTTATCTTACTTTACCTTCCTTTCTTCCTCCCTCCCTCCCTCCCTCCCTCCTTCCCTTCCTTCTTTCCTTCCTTCCCTCCCTCCCTCCTTTAGACAACGAATCATCCCAAATCGAGGAGGTGGACTTTGAGAGCAAGATTTATGATTTTTTTCTCTTTTCCTCTTTTTGTGAGTATGTATGTGTATGCTTCTGTGTGAGATTTTGTCTTTATAGCTTTGCTTCGACCATTTGTCCTAGGGTTCTATCCGTCCATTTTTTTTCTTAATAATTACTTTTTATTTTAATAACTTTATTTTACTTTATCTTACTTTATTTTAGTTTATCTTCTTTCTTTCTTTTTTCCCTTCCTTCCCTCCTTCCTTCCTCCCTTCCTCCCTCCTTTCTTTCTTTCCTTCTTTCTTTCTTTCTTCTTGAACTAATTCTTTCTTTCTACTTTTTCTCCCTTTTATTCTGAGCCGTGTGGATGAAAGGCTTCTGGAGCTGCAGCCAAGAGTCAGTGCTGTGCCTCTGAGTTGGGAGAGCCAACTTCAGGACACTGGTCCACAAGAGACCTCCCAGCTCCACATAATACCAAACGGCGAAAATCTCCCACAGATCTCCACCTCAACACCAGCACCCAGCTTCACTCAATGACCAGCAAGCTACAGTGCTGGACACCCTATGCCAAACAACTAGCAAGACAGGAACACAACCCCACCCATTAGCAGAGAGGCTGCCTAAAATCATAATAAGTCCACAGACACCCCAAAACACACCACCAGACATGGACCTGCCAACCAGAAAGACAAGATCCAGCCTCATCCACTAGAACACAGGCACTACTCCCCTCCACCAGGAAGCCTACACAACCCACTGAACCAACTTTAGCCACCGGGGACAGACACGCAAAACAACAGGAACTACGAACCTGCAGCCTTCAAAGAGGAGACCCCAAACACAGTAAAATAAGCAAAATGAGAAGACAGAAAAACACACAGCAGATGAAGGAGCAAGATAAAAACTCCCCAGACCTAACAAATGAAGAGGAAATACGCAGTCTACCTGGAAAAGAAGTCAGAAAAATGATAGCAAAGATGATCCAAAATCTTGGAAATAGAATGGACAAAATGCAAGAAACATTTAACAAGGACCTAGAAGAACTAAAGACGAAACAAGCAACGATGAACAACACAATAAATGAAATTAAAAATACTCTAGATGGGATCAATAGCAGAATAACTGAGGCAGAAGAACGGATAAGTGACCTGGAAGATAAAATAGTGGAAATAACTACTGCAGAGCTGAATAAAGAAAAAAGAATGAAAGGAACTGAGGACAGTCTCAGAGACCTCTGGAACAACATTAAGTACACCAACATTCAAATTACAGGGGTTCCAGAAGAAGAAGAGAAAAAGAAAAGGACTGAGAAAATATTTGAAGAGATTATAGTTAAAAACTTCCCTAATATGGGCAAGGAAATAGTTGATCAAGTCCAGGAAGCACAGAGTCCCATACAGGATAAATCCAAGGAGAAATACGCCAAAATACATATTAATCAAACTGTCAAAATTAAATACAAAGAAAACATATTAAAAGCAGCAAGGGAAAAACAACAAATAACACACAGGGGACTCCCCATAAGGTTAACAGCTGATCTTTCAGCAGAAACTCTGCAAGCCAGAAGGGACTGACAGGAAATATTTAAAGTGATGAAGGAGAAAAACCTGCAACCCAGACTACTCTACGCAGCAAGGATCTCATTCAGATTTGATGGAGAAATTAAAACCTTCAGAGACAAGCAAAAGCTGAGAGAGTTCAGCACCAACAAACCAGCTTTACAACAAATGCTAAAGGAACTTCTCTAGGCAAGAAACACAAGAGAAGGAAAAGACCTACAATATCAAACCCAGAACAATTAAGAAAATGGGAATAGGAACATACATATCGATAATTACCTTAAATGTAAATGGACTAAATGCTCCCACCAAAAGACACAGATTGGCTGAATGGATACAAAAACAAGACCCATATATAGGCTGCCTACAAGAGACCCACCTCAGACCTAGAGACACATACAGACTGAAAGTTAGGGAATGGAAGAAGATATTCCATGCAAATGGAAACCAAAAGAAAGCTGGAGTAGCACTTCTCATATCAGACAAAATAGACTTTAAAATAAAGACTGTTAGAAGAGACAAAGAAGGACACTACATAATGATCAAGGGATCGATCCAAGAAGAAGATATAACAATTGTAAATATTTATGCACCCAACATAGGAGCACCTCAATACATAAGGCAAATACTAACAGCCATAAAAGGGGAATTTGACAGTAACACATTCATAGTATGGGACTATAACACCCCACTTTCACCAATGGACAGATCATCCAAAATGAAAATAAATAAGGAAACACAAGCTTTAAATGATACATTAAACAAGATGGACTTAATTGATATTTATAGGACATTCCATCCAAAAACAACAGAATATACATTTTTCTCAAGTGCCCATGGAACATTCTCCAGGATAGATCATATCTTGGGTTAGGAATAAAGCCTTGGTAAATTTCAGAAAATTGAAATTGTATCAGGTATCTTTTCTGACCACAACGCTATGAGACTAGATATCAATTACAGTAAAAGATCTGTAAAAAATACAAACACGTGGAGGCTAAGCAATACACTACTTAATAACGAAGTGATCACTGAAGAAATCAAAGAGGAAATAAAAAAAATACCTAGAAACAAATGACAATGGAGACACTATGACCCAAAACCTATGGGATGCAGCAAAAGCAGTTCTAAGAGGGTAGTTTATAGCAATACAATCCTACCTTAACAAACAGGAAACATCTCAAATAAACAACCTAACCTTGCACCTAAAGCAATTAGAGAAAAAAGAACAAAAAAACCCCAAATTAGCATAAGAAAGAAATCATAAAAATCAGGTCAGAAATAAATGAAAAAGAAATGAAGGAAACGATAGCAAAGATCAATAAAACTAAAAGCTGATTCTTTGAGAAGCTAAACAAAATTGATAAACCATTAGCCAGACTCATCAAGAAAAAAAGGGAGAAGACTGAAATCAATAGAATTAGAAATGAAAAAGGAGAAGTAACAACTGACACTGCAGAAATACAAAAGATCATGAGAGATTACTACAAGCAACTCTATGCCAATAAAATGGACAATCTGGAAGAAATGGACAAATTCTTAGAAGTGCACAACCTGCCAAGACTGAATCAGGAAGAAATAGAAAATATGAACAGACCAATCACAAGCACTGAAATTGAAACTGTGATTAAAAATCTTCCAACAAACAAAAGCCCAGGACCAGATGGCTTCACAGGCGAATTCTATCAAGCATTTAGAGAAGAGCTAATATCTATCCTTCTCAAACTCTTCCAAAATATAGCAGAGGGAGGAACACTCCCAAACTCATTCTACGAGGCCATCATCACCTTGATACCAAAACCAGACAAGGATGCCACAAAGAAAGAAAACTATAGGCCCATATCACTGATGAACATAGATGCAAAACTCCTCAACAAAATACTAGCAGACAGAATCCAACAGCACATTAAAAGGATCATACACCATGATCAAGTGGGGTTTATTCCAGGAATGCAAGGATTCTTCAATATACGTAAATCAATCAACGTGATACACCATATTAACAAATTGAAGGAGAAAAACCATATGATCATCTCAATAGATGCAGAGAAAGCTTTCAACAAAATTCAACACCCATTTATGATAAAAACCCTGCAGAAAGTAGGCATAGAGGGAACTTTCCTCAACATAATAAAGGCCATATATGACAAACCCACAGCCAACATTGTCCTCAATGGTGAAAAACTGAAAGCATTTCCACTAAGATCAGGACCAAGACAAGGTTGCCCACTCTAACCACTCTTATTCAACATAGTTTTGGAAGTTTTAGCCACAGCAATCAGAGAAGAAAAGGAAATCAAAGGAATCCTAATCGGAAAAGAAGAAATAAAGCTGTCACTGTTTGCAGATGACATGATACTATACATAGAGAATCCTAAAGAGGCTACCAGAAAACTACTAGAGCTAATCAATGAATTAGGTAAAGTAGCAGGATACAAAATTAACGCACAGAAATCTCTGGCATTCCTATACACTAATGATGAAAAATCTGAAAGTGAAATCAAGAAAACACTCCCATTTACCACTGCAACATAAAGAATAAAATATCTAGGAATAAACCTACCTAAGGAGACAAAAGACCTGTCTGCAGAAAATTATAAGATATCGATGAAAGAAATTAAAGATGATACAAATAGATGGAGAGATATACCATGTTCTTGGATTGGAAGAATCAACATTGTGAAAATGACTCTACTACCCAAAGCAATCTACAGATTTACTGCAATCCCTATCAAACTATCACTGGTAATTTTCACAGAACTAGAACAAAAAATTTCACAATTTGTATGGAAATACAAAAGACCCCGAATAGCCAAAGCAATCTTGAGAACGAAAAACGGATCTGGAGGAATCAGGCTCCCTGACTTCAGACTATACTACAAAGCTACAGTAATCAAGACAGTATGGTACTGGCACAAAAACAGAAAGATAGATCAATGGAACAGGAAAGAAAGCCCAGAGATAAACCCACGCACATATGGTCACCTTATCTTTGATAAAGGAGGCAGGAATGTACAGTGGAGAAAGGACAGCCTCTTCAATAAGTGGTGCTGGGAAAACTGGACAGGTACATGTAAAAGTATGAGATTAGATCACTCCCTAACACCATACACAAAAATAAGCTCAAAATGGATTAAAGACCTAAATGTAAGGCCAGAAACTATCAAACTCTTAGAGGAAAATATAGGCAGAACACTCTATGACATAAATCACAGCAAGATCCTTTCTGACCCACCTCCTAGAGTAATGGAAATAAAAACAAAAATAAACAAATGGGACCTAATAAAACTTCAAAGCTTTTGCACAGCAAAGGAAACCATAAACAAGACCAAAAGAGAACCCTCAGAATGGGAGAAGATATTTGCAAACAAAGCAACTAACAAAGGATTAATCTCCAAAATTTATAAGCAGCTCATGCAGCTCAATAACAAAAAAACAAACAACCCAATCCAAAAATGGGCAGAAGACCTAAATAGACATTTCTCCAAAATGGATATACAGACTGCCAACAAACAGATGAAAGAATGCTCAACATCATTAATCATTAGAGAAATGCAAGTCAAAACTACAATGAGATATCATCTCACACCAGTCAGAATGGCCATCATCAAAAGATCTAGAAACAATAAATGCTGGAGAGGGTATGGAGAAAAGGGAGCACTCTTGCACTGCTTGTGGGAATGTGAATTGGTACAGCCACTATGGAGAACAGTATGGAGGTTCCTTAAAAAACTACAAATAGAGCTACCATATGACCCAGCAATCCCACTACTGGGCATATACCCTGAGAAAACCATAATTCAAAAAGAGTCATGTACCAAAATGTTCATCGCAGCTCTATTTACAATAGCCCGGAGATGGAAACAATCTAGTGTCCATCATCGGATGAATGGATAAAGAAGATGTGGCACATATATACAATGGAATATTACTCAGCCATAAAAAGAAACGAAATAGAGCTATTTGTAATGAGGTGGATGGACCTAGAGTCTGTCATACAGAGTGAAGTAAGTCAGAAAGAGAAAGACAAATACCATATGCTAGCACATATATATGGAATTTAAGAAAAAAAATGTCATGAAGAACCTAGGGGTAAGACAGGAATAAAGACACAGACCTACTAGAGAATGGACTTGAGGATATGGGGAGGGGGAAGGGTGAGCTGTGGCAAAGCGAGAGAGAGGCATGGACATATATACACTACCAAACATAAGGTAGATAGCTAGTGGGAAGCAGCGGCATAGCACAGGGAGATCAGCTTGGTGCTTTGTGACCACCTGGAGGGGTAGGATAGGGAGGGTGGGAGGGAGGGAGACGCAAGAGGGAAGAGATATGGGAACATATGTATATGTATAACTGATTCACTTTGGTATAAAGCAGAAACTAACACACCATTGTAAAGCAATCATACTCCAATAAAGATATAAAAAAATAAACACTTTATGTTAATTTTCTTTATGAGCAAAGGACTAAAATCAACAAGAAATTATTGGATCACTGCCTAACTCATTTTCTATTGCTATTTGTCTGCTACCTGTACTGTCTTAATTCCTTTTGTTTGGTGCTTGTCAGAACCATCAGTGTGAGAATTTATTTGGGACCTTGACTTCTAGATCACTGTGGGCAAGTTTCATCTCTTTTTGAAGACTGTACATGAGGAGATGGCATGGAGGAGTGAGTGGATACACAAGGCTCTTCACAAACATGAGAACCTGCAGAAACCATTTATGACTATCAACCCTTTTTCATCTAAGAAAATAGACTTTCTTTTATCCTCTAATCTTCCAAATGTGAATTACCCGTCTTTCCCTAAACTTTCTTTCTTTGGAAAGAGTTGAAGCTCCCATCTCTTCTCCCTGCCAGTATTTCATCAGTGCTGATAAAGCTGTAGAGAAAAAACCTCCTTGAGTCTTCCACCATCTGCAGACTTAGAAAACTGCTTGTGTAGCAGTGGAACATAAACCACAACTGGGAAAGAGCAAGACCTAGACACCAGCATCTGGAGTGGAAGACAAAAGACCAAGGCTATTATTGTACTGGGGGCTGGGGATGGAGATTTGGATTAATAAGTGATTTTTTTTTTTAGTTTGTTTAAAAAAAAGTTCCATTATCTTTACAACAAGAATACATGTTTTGAAAGCCAGAAATTTTGGCTTCTTAACTATGGTCATTTGTTCTTGGGTAAAGAAGGTCATGGTTAATGCGCCCATTGCATCCTACATAACGTGAGGATAATAGCCACTGTCAAGGAAAACCATGTGAACTTATTCATCTAATATGTATTAAATTTTAATCAATAAAAGAAGAAACCTGTAAAAAAAAAAAAGATAATGAAAAGACAAGCCACAGAGTGGGAGAAAACATTTGTAAAAGACACATCTTGTTAGGATAAAGTGGCATCTTGCAAGCTTCTTACATGTGCAACTGGTTTAACTTATTTTGGTATGTAGTGTGAGGTACAGATTTTAGTTTTAAATGGGTGTGTAGTTTTCTAGGCATCAATTTTAAAGATTATACTTTGACTTTGTCACAATCAAACTTCCCAGACATACTTAGAACTATTTGTGGATATTCTTTTCTGTATAATTTGTATATGTGCTCATTCATGTAGTAATGCTACAATGTTTGAATTGTAGTGGCTTTATAGTTAAGTTAGATAGCTGCCTGCTAATTAACAGATACTCAACTTCTAATAAAGTTTATTACTTGTAAAAAAAAAAAGCAACACAAAATCTGAAACCAGAGAACATGCACTTCCTCATTTACAAATGCGTCAGAAGAGAGGTGGACACCCTTTCTCCTGTTTGTGAGCAATGGGTCAAGACACATGAGCAAAAGAGTTTCAAAACGAAGTGCTTATACAGATCTTTCCTTATCTGAAACCTGTCCTCTAAATTGGGAGTAAATAAACCTCATGTGAAAATCAGTATGGGAGACGGGTTGGAGATATGGCAAACTAGGCTCCAATTGATAGTTTTTCTATGACAAAACAGCTCATCCTGAAACATCTTATGATAAGAAACAATAACAGTACTAAAGTATTAATAGCAACACTAATATCTACCTTCCTTTGAGCCTTTAATAATAGGCTCTATGACTCAAGACTTTATGTACATTATGCCTTGCCTGTATTAAATTGAGAAAACATGCACATAAATATAGTTTGGATAATTTGAAATTCATGTAATAGCTTCAGCCCATTTCTAATGGTCTATTAACTCTATTAAAACTCCATACTTTCTAAAACAAGAAATCAATGACTTTTTTAAAAAAATAAAGGTTTCAAAGCATGACTGATTTAGAAATGGGCCCCAGTTTACTCCAGGCACTGAGTATGACATTTAGCAAAATTCCTAATTCTAATTTGAAACCGTCAACACACCATAACACAAAAGACTTCTTCAAGGTCAATTTTTACCAATTACCTCCAAGGGAGTCTTAAGGATCTTTGCCACTGCTCTTGCAACTCATTCTATTCCCTTTCCAACTACATTCTCTCAACAGTACAAAGCCCTGTTCCAGGAGAGAAAAGAACAAAACAAACATATTGGTCATCTTCTCTAATTCCAATATAGTAACCATCAAGGTCAGTCTTAAGGAAGAAAGAAAATATACAACTTCCTTCCTATGCAGATCCTTTACACACTTATTGATATTTCTACTTTTATTTATTAATCTTATATGAGTTGGGAAACTGGGACAAGTAAGAAATAACAATAGGTAATTAAAGTTACAGAGAAACTCTCAAACTCTTCTTAAACCTACTCCCTCCTCCTAGGAGGGTATAAGATTAATTTAAACTCTTATTTTCTATCCTGGGAAGAGGATTAACCCAGCATACCAGAACAAGGGGGAAGTGAAATGATCCAGAACTTTTTTTTAAAGTACTTATTGTATTTGGGATTCTCAGAAGAACTCAGGATTCTGTGAGAGTCTGGCTAAAGAATGACAAGGAAGGAGCATTACCTAGTGTGACTATGTTTTCAATACAGAGAGAACACCGCAGGCACACTTCAGAAGCCAGGTATCTTACTAACAAGTAAGAAAAAGAAAATGAAACAATGCTTAGAGATGGGAGAGTAATTGTGGCATCATGTGAAAGAACAGTAATAACCACCACCCGCTGATTTGGCAGAGCCAAATCAAGTAGAAAGTGGCAGAATTTCAACGAAGTACTGAAAATGAAGAATGCAAAATGAATCTCTAGCTAAAGGTTAAAAAGAAAAAATGAGAGGAGCTGGGCATAAGAAATCTCTACTTGGTGATAGATATCAGGAGACATTACTCAAAATGATGAAACTGTACAACTTCCATCCTCAGGGAAGTTAGTGAAAATTAAGCCAACTAAATACATGAGTGAAATATACATGAATTTGGGAACCACTGCTCCAGAGTGAATCCTACTTCAGTCTAATGGGAGGAAGTAAGAAGCAATCCCACTCCTGGGCACGGTATTAAAAGCCTCAAAGTTACTTTGCTTTTACTACCTCTTTAGGCTTGAGGATCTCAACTTAAAAGCAGCTCTTTTAGACAGACAAGAGCTCAACTAACAGGAACAATGACACAGAGAAAACTATTAAACTAAACACAAGGGAAACCTAAATCAATTTCAACTGGCTACAGACTTCAGTGAGGCTGTACTTTGTTTTTGCCTAGAACCCTCAGCAGACCAGGTCTCAGAGCCTTAGCATCACCTCCTGTCTCAGCTTGCCTGGTGCCCTCTCCTCCAGGAGATTTCCTCTTCCTAGACCTTGAGAACGTCTGGCAGACACAGCTTAAAAAACAACGAAGTCAGAGTGGTGGTGATGCCAAGGATGTCACTGCAGGAGAAGAGGGCCTGAGCTCCTGGGACACTGAGAGCTCACAGGGCTGGATCTGACATTCCTGATGCATCATACAGGTACCTTCATCCTGCTGACTCTGTAATCTGTCCTGCAAGTAGAAGAAAACGTTTAAAAGCCCTCAATGCAAACGCACTATACAGAAAGAACCTGATCTTCAGGAGCAGTTCTTTCATGCTCTATCTGGGCCCAAGGATCCTAGTTTGTTCTCAAGTTCCTTATCCCCAGCTCCTCCCACCCCAGGTGAAGAGTTGTCGTTATTTTCCCTTCTGGAGTAACGCAGGATCTCCCATGGAAACTGCATGCTGAGGTTGGCAGAGGCACCATCAGCCTGGATCACTGAATGCCTTTGTGGTACCCACATCCTCTTCCTTCAGCCTCCATCCTTAGAATTGTTATTAGAATTACTTAGAATTGTTATTTGGGAAAGCCTCCATCACTTAGAATTGTTATTTGGGAAAGAAATACATTTTTAGAGTATTGAGCTATTATACGTTTGGGTATATGCTTGGTGTGTGTGTGGCAAGCCCAGAATTTTTCTACCCCATGCCTCATCCCTACCTCATTGGGAAGGTCAGGATCACTTTCCTTGGCACTGAGTAGGGTCATCTTTTTATCTACCACCTCATCTTCTTCACTTTGTGGTGGTAACAAAGGCGTTGGAAGAATGTCAGGGCAGTGGGTTTCCACTTTCCTCTTCCTCTTTCTCATTCTCTTTGTCCTTATGACCTTTCTAAGATGTCTATGTTTTTTTGGAAGTGGATCTAGCTTTCTCTTCTGGACTGGAGGCCTGACAGGATCTTATGAAACATCACCCACATGACTTCCAGATGTCCCCTCCCATGGCTCTGATGATAATTCCAAACTTCTCTTCAGAGGGTCATTCTCCCATGGGTGGAATCTATCCTCTGTATCTTGAGTATCTGGTGATATGCTCAAGTCATCAGCGACATGGTTTGGGATGCAGACTGGAGATTCCCAACCTCTCTCATCTAGGGTTTTTTTTTGACCACTATGCTGACCCCAGCCATCTTTGCAGAAACAAGGAGCTCACAACAAAAGGACCAACAGTCAAATGCTAATGGAAGTAGTTAGTTCCCTGACTCCAATGATTTACCCTCAGCTATCATAGACAAACAGCTGTACTGATCTCAGATTTCCCCTCTGGACTTATCTAAAGGAGTTCAATGGCCTTCAGAAATAGAGTCCTCAAGTTGTTCTTCTTGGCCTGGGAGATCTCAGATTCCCTAAAAGGAGAGAGCAAGTCACTGAAGTAATTGCTCCATGGACAGTGGAGTTCCTCCTGGTCACACAAAATCCATGATTTAATAAGACTCGGCCAAACCTAGCATAAATTCCTAGGCAGAAGCTTGCCAAATTTCCAGAGCAGTATTCTCCATGTATATCAGAATCACCTGGGGTACTTTTTGAAAAAGCAGATTTCTGGGACATACCCCAGACCTACATTCAGAATCTCTAAAGCTGGGTTCCAGGAATTTACATTTTTTCCCAGTAACTTAAGTGATTTTCCTGCACTATAAAATTTGAAAACTACTACCTTAGAGGGACACTAAATCCAATATTCTATGGAGTCACAGAGATGACTATTCTTTAAAAACATTCCACTTTTCCCCTATAGGTTTTCCCTAATCATCTCAGCCCATAATGATTTCTCTCCTCTGAACACCTTTAATAATAATCACTAAATTTGGAATGTTATCCTTTATTATTTTCTATTATAATTTAACTTCTGAACATTGTAACTATGTCTCTAACCAGATTATAAGCTTCTCAAGGGCAGGGAGTCTCTTAGACTTGTTAGTTTTCTACAGAGGCTTGCCAGGTGCCTAATGAATCGAATAAGTGAATGAAAACATGAATAGGTTTATATCCCAGTGTACAGTGATTGTATTAGATGAGGCTTTTCTGTGGGAAGAGCTATAGAGTAACAGAATGCTAAGAAGGACATGGGCCCTGGGGAAAAACCTAATCCAATTCCTAAAGTTTACAGATGGGGAAGCTGAGACTCAAGTAAGATAATGACCTGAGTAATGCTGAGCTTGGAGTCTTTTTTCCATAAATGACCTAATAGTAAATATTTTAGGCTCTGTGGGGCATATGGCCCTGTTACAAATATTCATCTCTGCTACAGCACGAAAGCACCCACAGTCAATACGTAAACAGATAATCATGACTGTGTTCCAATAAAATTTTATTTACAAAAACAGGTGGTAGGCCAGATTAGGCAGCAGGCTGTAGCCTGCCAACCCCTGGCCTAAAGTCATACAGCTAGTCAGCAGCATAGCTGGGATTAGAAATCAAGTCATCTAACTCCCAGCAAGTGCTCTTTCCATAAAAGAGTAGAAGACTATAGAAAGAGAAAGGCCTTCTTCAATTAAAAGCAGGACTTTAAAGTAGGAAAAGATCAAAATATGTCTGGGTATGTAGTATTTCTAAGATGGTCTCTTATGACCCTTTACACAAACAACTAGTAGCTAAATTCTGAAACTGGGTCACTTTTCAAACGAATCCATCAGTTGGGAAGTGGGAGGAGTACACTGAATATCTTCTATCACACCTGCCTAGAAAAGCATACTATTTGGTCCCTTTTTGACTGAGGAGAAAATCCTATAGAAAGATAATGGAAAATACTTTCATTATTCATTTCTTGAAATTATTGTGGCCTGATGAATATAGTTCCACAGTCCAGTGATCAAAAGCTTCAAGTAACTACCAGAGAAACATGGAAGCAAAGATAGGAGAGGTTATCTAAGGAGCTAAAACATCACTTTCTAAACCAAGATGCTTTTTAATAATGAAAATGACCCTAGTATTAAAGAGTAAGTTGTCCAGAATCTTGAGGTTATTTTTATATTCTGGACTTTCTGAGAACTGTGAGCTCCACCCAAATTCTGTTCTATTTTTATTTCTACCCCTAATGTGTTCCTCCTTTCATTCCTTTGCCTTCACAAAGTATATACTCAACCAATATATGCTGACTGATGGATTAATGGATGGATGAGTAAACGTATGAATGAATGAACCAAGTGCTTTTAGAAAGTTCCTTGCATTATAGCTGTAAAGAATAAAGCAGTGTTGGTACATTCTGCAAGAGGTCATTCAGTACTTTTTATGTTACCCTTCAGTAAAGCTAACAGTGCCTTCACATGGTAAATGTCAATAAAAGTTTCATGAATGAATTAATGCATCTAGTGTAAGCCACTTAGATTACATGTCAAGTCCAAAGAATACTGCTTATCACAAAAGATGGTATTTAAGGACAGAATTTATTTACTAGTATATTAACATAGGATTCTTTGTAATTAACTTTAGTTCCACACTCTTAGGAAAGTTTGTAAAATCTTTGAGAGACAAAAATGTTCCATGGAATAAATGAGAGAATGTAGGCTCAAGTTCTATCTATCTGCTGTATCAGAAGCAACTATGGAGACAGCAACTATAGAAGCAGCAGCCAGAGCAGCCCCCAAAGAGGTGAGGATAGAACTAAAAAAGAGAAGTCAGCTGGGCAAAGAGTCCAAAAGTCAACTTGACTTCTCCACTGCCTTGAAATCGCCCTGAGTCAAACCCTCACCATGCCTCAACCATACTTTGACAAGGCTCTACTCCCTCTAATTCATCCTCCACAAATGAGCTAGAATAATCTTTCTAAAATAAATCTGATCATGTCTCTCTCCTATTTAAAGCTCTGCTGCTCCCTATTCCCCCAGAAAGATACAGGTCCTCTGTGATCTGACTCTACATCACCTGTCCAACTTCAGGTCCACCAGTCACCCTCAGGTATCTTCTGCTACTGTGAAAACGTAACATTTGCCATTTCCTGAGAGCACTATACTTCTTTAGATGCTTTTCATTTTGCCTGCAGTGCCCCTTCCCCTCTTTGCTACCTGGCCTAGTGACAGTATCACCTCTTCTAGGAAGACTTAGCTGACTTCCTCAGGCAGAAAAAAACTGAATTGATTCAGGTAACATTCTGTGTCTACAAAAATCAACCCACTGGATTATAATAACCTGTTTAGATATCTGTCCCCTTCACTAGGCTCGGCGCTTCCTGAGGGCAGGAAGTCTTGCTTGTCACTTCATCCCTAGTGTCTTCAAGGTTCTTGGCACCTGGAAGGTGTTCAGTGTTTGTGGACTTCAAAATGCAGGTCTTTACAGGCTGCCTCCCAGAGCCTGGGCTCTACAGTTTCATTCTCCCCTCTCTCTGAACGAACTGAAGTTTGGGGTACAAAACTGAGCAGTGCCGGCCAGGGCTCAGCTGTAAATCCAGCTACCAATCTGGAGCCTGTGATGTCAGTAGCTGGCTTCACTCAGGAAAAAAAAAAAGAGCTACTCAGGGAGTGGTTAGCCCTACTCAGCACAACTCTAGACTAGCAGCATGCTCCTACCCACTTCCCCCCTAGAATCACAAGGAATGCTACCCAGGGAGGCCCTATAGTTATTCAGATCCCTGGGTCCCTGCAGGCCCATTTCCCTCCCACCCCTACCACACTTTTTCATCTTCCTCATAGAGTGTCAGCACACCCTGGCCATCCTTACATCCCCACCCTGCTTCATGCCGGGCCTCCCCCAAATCTCAGTGATCCCTGGACAGCCAATTTTTACCCAGAATCTGCTATTTCATTCCCATAGGACACATACACAATTTCAGGCCCTGACTCTCCCTTTTGATGCTCCAACCTGAGGAACCTCTCCACAAGAGCTAGATGTGCTCATATGCAGGGATGCTGTTCAACCCCACCCCCAGAGGGCATTTGCCTGACAAGATGCGAAAGAGATTTGTACCACATGAATGTCACTCAATCTCAAGTCCATGATTCCTCTGAATTTCACAAATCAAAAATTATTTGGATATATAATACACATGAATTCACATGTCACAGTATGAACCCCTTTGTCTCCATAAACCTATTGCACTTCAAAATTCTCTGTGATTGATTTTTCCTCATTTCACATATTACATGAAGCAAAGCTGAGAGTATTAAAGCCCTTGGATGAATTTGCTGTCTAAGCAGACTCAAAGCCAATTTAGAAGTTCTAAAACAACAAATTCGTGGCCACTGAACTTCTGGCTGGTCCTGCAGAAGAGATTAGAAAAAGATTCACTAATCATTATTGACAGTGAAGTGACTATCCCTCTTTAAAAATGGGAAAGAAATGATTGGCATGAGCCAACTTTGCTTCTCAGTGACTCTCCAGAGAATTAAATAACTGAAGCATTGGGCAACGATTTTCTTTGAAGATAACCTTTCATATTAAATAAAAGGCTGAAGAGCTAATCTTAAAGGGAAAGAAAATGAATAATCTGAGGGCAACTACTCATTCCTGAGTACACAGTTACAAAGGAACTAAAATATGATAGTAAACATTATAGAATGTAGCATTACAACTTAAGTATATTTTCATTTTCAGGGTAATATTTAATGAGAGCCTACTATGAATCAGACATTGGGAAAGTCACTCTTTGATATGGTTACCAAAAAGCATACACTGATCAACATAAGTCAGTTGTTTTTTAACTTTAGCAGGCATGAAAATTACATGGAGGGCTTTTAAAACAGAATGCTGAGCCCCATCCCTAGTGGTTCTGATTCAGTAGGTCTGGATGAACAAATGAGAACATATACTTCCAACAAGTTCCTAGGTGATGCTGCTGGTCTGGACACTGCACTTTGAGAACCACTGAATTAAATAATCTCAGGTGTAAAATGAGACACACTGACTCGTAATAAGCTAAAAAAGGGAGGGGTCACTCCTAACCACTTATTATGACTAATGAAGACATTATAGACTCTGAAAAGATTATTTGCTGGGTTGAATCCTCCAGCCAGGCTGCCTTCCCACCCACATTTTGAACTTTTAGAGGGATATGGCCAGAAGGCACTATGCTTGAAATGTGGATACTGGGTTTGCCAACAGGTCTTTTCTCTCCATGAGCACCTCTGTCCCCCTACAACTCTGCTTCCAGTTTCAACCTCAGACTAGTTACAAGCTTCAGAATGTGAACATCAAAAGAGCGAACAATTAAAAAGCTAGGAATGCACATATAAAGTAGTCATGAAAGCTTTATTTTTCTAAGGAAAATAATTGAGTATTATCCTTCTATTAAGTTCTTGCTCTTTTCTAAAATTTCATCATCTCATTTTAAAACTTTACCCCTCTGGGCTGAAAATCAATGCAGAAAAAGAGACGTGTGACCTTTGATTTAGCCTAGTAAAACAGTAACAAATAACACACTCAGTGGGTGGTTAAATCTGATAATATTTTGTGCTGAATTTTCTGTAGTAATTCAATTAAAAATCCTACGGCCAGCCAACAGAAAGCATACAAATCACCAAAGTTTTATAGAACTGCATATTTAGTCTTAAAACGTATTAAGCTTATATTAATGTAGTGTCTTTATTTATTAACCTAAATAATTCAAGTAGAGTTTCTCCCTAATATAATTTAGGATAACCATTTATATTTGTGCTGTTTAAAAGCTTCAGCTGGCTCACATCATTATGGTGCTTAAAATTCCAATTGAAGAGGGAGAAATACTAACCAGAAAGAGAGTACATTACAAAAGCTGTATTAATATGACCACCACAATATTTCTTAAATATAAACCACCACCTGTTTCTTAAAGGTTCTGGGGAACTAATTCATGCCGGCTCTTCTAAGTCCTCCTTCAAGCAGCAGGACCCCTGGAAAAGGAACACTGCCACACAAAGCAAGCTGAAGCCATTCAGGATCACCGAGTCGTCTGGTCACATCTAGTCCTGCCAGGGTTCCTAGCCAAAGAGTCAATGATCCTGGGCTGTCTTCATGCCTTCTCTAATGACAGCCTTGGAGCATTCCAGAAAACTTTAGCACTTCCTTTTTTTAACTATAAATTGCACATAACTCTTCCAAATTCTTAGTCTATAATTTCTCATAAAACTCTTTGAGATCCTCTGGTGAAGATAAATAGCAAAGAATTATTGGACTTTAAATTGTTATCCTTCAATGTTATATGCACTAGATCATAATTCTATGGCTTTGGTTCCCCCATAAAACGAAACCACGAAGCCATTCTTTTCATTTCAAGCTTAGCAGCACACAGGCCCATGGGTGAAGCAATATAAACACTCTTGAGTAATTTCTCAAAACCAAATCTCTTCTGCAGAAACAGACTTGCAACTCAATGGTGTAAAATCCTCCTGTGAAGTTTGTAGATCTCAGGCCACCCAAGTAGAATGGTGAGAATGATGTTCCTGTGTTAAGGTGGGACAGGCCTGGGAACTGTCTGGAATTACAGAACTTAGGTGCAGTCAGTCCCAGCTCCACCACTCTGTTGCCCTAGATAAGTTACCAAGTTAGGTGATTGTCTTGGGGGAGAAAAGTGAGACCTCAGGTTTACAGAATTCGTTTTTGACCTTAGGTGCATAGAATTAATTTAATCAAAATTGCTGGTTCATGACACACTCTCATCATTGCTCCACACATGGCTTTTTTTTTTTTACTTATTGTCTTAAGTGTTCAGTTTCAACATATATACTCTTAGGTATATACCTAAGAAAAGGCTATGCAAAATGTGCACTAGAAATATGCATATGAATGTTCACAGAGGAACTACTTACAATACAAAAAGTTTGAAAAAATCTAAACGTCCATTGTTAGGATAATGTGGTAGAGTCTCACAATGGAATAGTAAACAATAGTCAGGTAAGGAAGCTACAGCTACCTACGACAATATGGAGTCATCTGATGTTTCTGTTTTGCCATCTTAAATGGAGACAACAATAACACTTAACTTTTTCTGAGGACTAAGCAGATATTGTATGTAAAAATCCTCAGAAAATTGTAACTAGTAAACGTTAGTTATTTTCCTCCCACATTCTCTATTACTTCCCTGGTTATGCAAAAATAACCTGGAGACGTCTTAGTGAAGAACAGGAAAGCAGAGGATAATCCAGAGGATACAAATTTGGACCTCACTGCAGGGAAGCACATCTCTAATCCAGCAATCATGTTGTGTGTGGAGTCAGGTAAATTAATTAACCTCTCTAAACCTCAGTTTTCTCTCATGTGAAGTGGAAACAAAATTAGTACCTAATTAAGGGGGCTTTAATGAGGTAATTCAAGTGTCCATCATACTGCCTGATCCAACATAAGTATTCACATAATTGATAACTATCATATGAACAGGGATCCTTTATACATTTGTCAAGTGAATGGAGTTGCTTGGCCCTGCCCTTTCTCACCGTTTACTCTCTCAAGGCGTGAGCACAGGCGCACACACACACAGCCACACTCAGGCACAGATAGATTTTCTTTGCTTTTGCCTGTTCGATGACTCTTCACATTTAGTTTAGGATTGAGGGCAATAGATAAGCATAATAATTAGGCCCAGGGTTTCTCCCATGGACAATAGGACAGAAATAGGCACAATTTCAATAGATCATATCACTCTTAAATATAAAGTTATTCTCGGAAGAATTTTGCTCAGAATGTCCATTAAAAGCAAGGTTCATTTGCATTTTATTATTTAAAAGACCTGCAAATAGGTAAAGGCAACCATTTTCACAATCCACATAGAATAATAAAAAAGTGTGGAAATAATTCTTTAAGTGTAACACAACCTAATTGGAGTAAAAATGATTAAACTACAGTATTTGAAACATAAACATTTTAAAGGGCATATTTTACATTTGTTGAATTTGTTAAGCTCGGCCTGGGCAGGTCATAGTGGAAGAATCTGGGACCTGAAACTAAACCTGCCACCAGGGAGGATGGCCCAGCTGCAGGTGCTGGTAGGATGTCCAGTCTGGCAGACAGAGCAAAGTAGCTGAAGAATATGCAATACATAAGAGTTGATAATGCAGCCAGGAAACTGGAATCAGGAGACAAACATAAAACAGTAGAAGTTCACTCAATACAAAATTACAGCGTGGTGCCGAGAGATCCAGAAGTGAAAAATGCCCCAGGATTCAGGCAGGCAGCATCGTACTGCCTAATCTGTGATAGTGGAGCCTCAGTCAGCCTATGGTGCAGAGGCTGGACCCTGGTGACTGAGAAAGGGGAGGAATGGCAAGGGTAAGGTTGAGTCTTATGTGTCCTTAGAGGACTTGGGCACACCTGGCAAGTTCCTGAGACAGGAACTCAGTCCTTGGTAATGAGACAAAAATCCGGGCACAAGAACTAAAGTACAAGGTAGATACTGAATCCAAGGAACAAAAGACATATATGATTTTAGAAATATGGCAGAAGCCAAAGGCAGACTAGAAGCCAAACTAACGATGCTGCGGAACAAAAGTGTTGGGTTAGAGTTCCTTGAATGCCTCCTCTTCCAGGTCAAGTCTGGCCACAGCGAGCTTAGAAGGCTCAGTCACAGGGAGAGGAGGGTGGCAGAAACTGGAGAATAGGAAGGACCTGACAATAACCAGATCAGGAAAACCAGGCCCGCAGTTCGGAGATTACAATCAATATAATTACCCTGAAACTTTCTAAACAACAAGTAGCAGCACTTTAAACCAAATCCCAGTACAACAACCACAAAACAAAAATTAGGAAAGTCCATGTGAGTTTGTCTTAAAGAACTTGACCTAGAGTGAAATGATAGGCTTTTTAAATTTGGTACAGCTGCCCTGCCCACAGAAAATGAAAAAGCATCTCTTTTCCTATTTTCCCTCCTTTTTATTAGTATGTGAATTTAACCTATAAGAATGAAGCACCTTTTGAATTTCTTCTCATCTCTGAGACACAAAGGCTTTTTTTGTCTTTGTCCTCCTTCTAAAGAACAGTAAAGAGATTTTTCAGGTCTTGGCCATTCTTTTGAGAGAAACAGATTCTAACAAGGCCCTAAAGCATTAAACTCTGATAATAAAAATCCAAGATAAAAGTTATTTATGTATTTAGCACACCATTATGATCTGCTGCCTGCCACAAAGTGACAAACACACACAAATGTCTGTCACACCCATGGCCCAATTCATTTAGAAGAAGAATCGCCACAAAGCCATCCTTAGAAGTCAAGAATCTCCTCTTTTAGATGTGAACGTTTGTGAAATGGAGAAAGAGTATCCCTTACAAGTGCCATGACCACCGGCAGCCTGGACCTCTAGACTATGCAGATGCAACCAATCCACAACTGGCAAATGTCTCCATAGTTGATGTCAGCATGTCCTAAGGAGCAAGGGATCTTTATCTAAATAGGTGTTCATGAACAAATGCTCCTGGAATGCTCCAAAGCCTGATAATTAACAGCTGTGTGCTGCAATTAATTTTTATTTATGCCTTAGATATTCGGGCAAGATATTATTTCTTGGTTATGACAGATTCATACTTCATGCCGAGTCTCAAAGCAGCAATAAGGAAACAACACCAATTTTGTTTTTGTTTTGATTTTCTTCTTAATTCAACTGCTCTGCCATTTTTATCTCAAAACACCACGTTGCCTTGTATTCAGCAAGCAAATTACAGAGTCCATGCAAAGGACCATGGGGGAAAGGCTGGCAAAGGCATCCAAGGCTTTCCACAGGCATTCACAAACCCTTAGAGGGTGCCAGAAGGGACCATCTAAATTAAGGCAATGACACTGAGGTCTCAGCAGTCTTAATTCACCCCTGTGACCCCTGAGGACATGTTATTTCATTTAGCAATTGTTAATTGAATGTCCACTATGCACACGGTACTGTTCAAAGGTTTGCAAAATGAAGACGCTGGATAGTATTTTTCCAGTTTTATGATTTCACAAGTTAGTAAATCCAGAAAACGCACAGACCAGGACCCCAAGGAGTTTACAATTCTGAATTTGAAATCAGATCACACTAACAAAAAAACCATAATACAAGGCAGGATCAAGGAACACCAAATACAAGAGGCAAGCATCAGAAGACTGTAGAGGAAGGAGTGCTGTGAATGCCAGGCTGTCTTCAATGGCAAACTCCAGCATGCATCAGTGTTGATTAAAACACACCAGTGGACCCCACTACCAGAGTTTCTAATTCGTAGCACTGAGACGGGGCCACCAAATGTACATTTCTCACAACTTTCCACGTAATGCTGATGTTGCCGATTCTAGAGCCACATCTTGAGACCCAATGCTCCATGGGTTTACTGCACCAAAGTTTACTGCACAGGAGAAAAACATGATGGAAGCAGTGTTTTTGTTAAGTTAATCTAGAAAGAGTGGGTAGGATCAACTAGAAGGAGGTTGACAGATTTACAGCAGGCCCCAGGAAGGGCAACGGTACAGACCAGAGGACTTGGATTTCAAAGAACTGACCTGACTAGCACAGAATTGACTGGACTAGCAAATTGGCTATTTGGTAACTTTAGCTCAAAAGGACTCCCGATGCACAGGATGGAACCTTGAATAGGTTAATTTAGCAATGCTGTGTCCAAATCTCTCTAGGGATAAATAATCCCTTGGAAACCACATCTAGCCTTAATATGGAGCTGTCCAGACTGTCCAGATATGAGAGGTTCAGCAGCCCCAATTCATTATTCCTCTCAAGGTTCTCACTTCAAATTCCCACCACAAGTCACCACTTAGGTCAAGGTGCTGACTCCCTAAACCCTGTTTAATTTAGCGTGTATTATCGTGCAACTCAATTAGAAACTCTTGCTCCTCTGTTGCCACCAAGGGACAAAAGTGGTTTTTCTCTTGAAACCCTAGCTTTGGGAAGGCAGATCTCCTTCATGCTATCTTTCCTAGTGAGTCATCTGGATCCTCACACATTCCAGCCCGTAATTTAAGATGCAAAAATCTCTGCAGCTTTACTACATGGAGAGGAATTTTGGAACACAAGTTATATGCATGTCAGCAAACTGCGGGTATGTGGTGGTTACTGAGTTGTCTTCTCTAGCTTGCCTTCGAAGGATCTTCCCTGCTTTATTGTTTCAGGTCAGGCAGCCAAGGCCTCTGAGCACCCACCCCACACCATCCACCTCTTTTCTCAGTCTCTCCAGACTAAATGTCCCAAGAGCTTTAGTTACTTGATTCCCATTTGCCCTTCCCCACATCCCAAACCCAAAGGTCATTCCTAACAGAGTTTAAGCCCAATAACAAAGGAGTTTATCTGAAGTCACACTGAGCCTCTTGTTCCCAAGGCCTGGCCCCTCCTTGCTTTGCTCACCTGTTCTGGTAATCCAGTATATGCCAAAGTCCCTGGCTCTATTTCTGGCGGAAATGGGGTCTACTGACTCTGATATTTGTCACTTTGTCAGCCCAGGCCCTGTCCCAACCCTTTCTCAAACATTTCAGAGTGAATTTACAGCTATCTGTAATCCACCCCATCCCTTCCCCCACCCCCCCAAAAAAAAGCAATAAGCCAAAGAGCAAGCACAAAGCTTCCACAGTTCAGTAACAATGTGGAGGAGATTCCAGCCGGATTCCCTAGCCTGCCTCTACCAACTCCTCCCCAGTTTGTCCATATTCTGACAGAGTCTACTCAGTCCCCTTTTGCCCAGGTCTCTTAGGGTTTCTCTGTCCTTTATTCAGGCATCCTTCCCTAGGGAGAAGGGAAAGGAGCTCTATTCTGTATCCTGGTCAGCTGGCTTAAGGGCTTGTTTCTACCCTGTTCTATTGGTACTTACTAAACGTTAGGCCTTAAGCCAGATGCTGAGGTGAGATCCAGAGATGAATTAAGAACCGACAGACAAACATCATTCCTACTTTCATAGAGCTTTCAGTCTAGTGGTCAGGTACCACTGCCCTGACTTCCTAAATTTAGATAAAAGACCAGAAATTAATGTGGAAGTGAGAATCTTAATACTATTTAAAAATAAGCTAGATTTTTAAAAATAATCAATGTGTATCCCAATGTATAAGAAGTCTGCTTGAAAATTACTTTAAAAAAGAAAAAGAATTTACACCTGTTGCAGTCTGTTTGCCGGCACAGAAAAGTAGTTCTAAAGATTTTGTCACAGTGTAATTCAATCTCCCTTGATTGTTGCCCCAGGTGCCTTTCCCTCATTGAAATCTATGATTAATAGAGGCTCCTACATGTCAGATGAAATGAAATGGGAAGAATAAAAGAAGGTCCTTTTCCCACCTTCAGGAGTTGGTGCTAGTAAAAACTGTATTCATGAAACTGTGTTTCTAATACAAACATCAACTTTTCACCAGCAGCATAGTTAAAGAACTTTGCTTTCTTTCATTTTCTTGCTAACATGTTTCTGATTACAAAAGTAATACATGAATATTGTAGAAAATTTAGAAAATACAGGGAAGTATAAAGAGAAGAAAACACCTGTAATCTCACTGACTAGAACTAATCGCTTTTATATTTTGGTTTATTTCCATCCAGTGTTCTTTATTTTTCTATTTACTCTCACCATTAGACAAAAGAACATGTCCTTGTATAATTAAATATTATTTGAAAACATCAGCAAGTCTAATTTTTATATTTATAATGAGGTTATTTCTCCCATGAATCTAAGCCCCAATCTTTTGTGACAGAGACCTACTTCTCATTTACTCTAAACTTGATCTTAAGATCACACCAGAAGAAAAAGAAGAAAAGAGGAAAGTACTGATAATAAAATCTCTGAAATGAATTGAGGAATAAAACACTCCTGCAGCTGCACTTTCCTCCCTGAAAAGAATTCCAATAAACTCAAGAGAGGTGAGGGTGCTGTCCAATTCTCTCTTCAGACCTAACAGGTAAGTCGTTAAGATTTTTTAGTAGTCCAGTCTCCTGGCTATTGACCCTCATTCTGGAAGCATGAAAGGTTTTTTGGTTTTTTTTAAAGTTCAAAATTCGAGTTTGCAAACTCAAGGTAACCCGGCTTGGCAAAAATCTATGTCAAAAAAAACCTCAGGGATTTTTATTAAATTGACATGAGTTTTATATGAGCCTATGTGTGACATGTTTTTCTATAAAAGCAAGAGAAAAAAACTTTAAAAACCTAATAACTTTTATTTTATATGGAATTTTCAGGTAACAAGCCATTTTCTTTTTTTTATTTTAAAATATATCTTTTTTTGCGGTACATGGGCCTCTCACTGTCGTGGCCTCTCCCGTTGCGGAGCACAGGCTCCGGACGCGCCGGCTCAGCGGCCATGGCTCACGAGCCCAGCTGCTTCGCGGCATGTGGGATCCTCCCGGACCGGGGCACGAACCCGCGCCCCCTGCATCGGCAGGCGGACTCTCAACCACTGCGCCACCAGGGAAGCCCTTAAAATATATCTTAACTATTATTTTTAACACAGATTCATAGCTATGTTGATTTGGTCATAAAAGTAGCACATAATTATTCAGACTGCTTTCTTTTATATTTTATCCTCTGAAGAATCCTAGGAGGTGAACGGGTAGACAGAGGAAGATCGCTATCCCAGTTTCAGAGATCAGTCATCCAGCGTCTGGATATGCTAGACGACTCATATAAGGTCATGCAGGAAGTCAATGAACTGGCAAACTGGCATTAGAAACCTTTCTTTTAACTTAAGTGCATCATTCTTTTCAGATAATCTATTTTGAGCATTTTTTATAGAAATATGTTTTGTCTATATTCTGTGCTACTCAGAAATTTATAGCATTCAATCCAATTCTGTCACAAAACACATATGAAGAGGAAAATTGGTGGTCTCAAGTTGGATCCAAAGGAGGGTGACTAAGGTTGTGAGAACTATAGAAACCATGTTCTATGACCAATAATGGATGAAGGAACTTGGTATATTTAGCTTGGAAGGAGAAGATCAAGAGGAGACAAGAGACCTCTTCTAATGTTTAAAAAGTCTGTCGAATGGACGAGTAAGTAGACTTGTTCCATGTTGCTCCAAATAGCAGGCAAGAACAACAGACAAAACTTCAAAAGAAACAGATTCCGGGCTTCCCTGGTGGCGCAGTGGTTGAGAGTCCGCCTGCCGATGCAGGGGACGTGGGTTCGTGCCCCGGTCCGGGAAGATCCCACATGCCGCGGAGCAGCTGGGCCCGTGAGCCATGGCCGCTGAGCCTGCGCGTCCGGAGCCTGTGCTCCGCAACGGGAGAGGCCACAACAGTGAGAGGCCCGCGTACAGCAAAAAAAAAAAAAAAAAAAAAAAAGAAACAGATTCCAACACAATAAGAGATTTGTCTTTTGAACCAATGGAACTGTTCAACTGTGGAGAAAACTGCTTTCTCTATAAGACGGTGAACTCCTCTTTACTGGAGGTGTTGAAAAAAATTGCCAGACATGCTGTGATGACTTGTTTGGTTCTGTATCTTCAGTCTACTTTTCCTTTGTTTTTCTTGGCTCACCAATACAACATATAGTGCACAGAGTATGACAGAAAAGAAACTACTATAAGCCAGGTGCCTCCAAACTGTGTTTCCCAGATGATAAGAATCCCCTGGGGGGGAGGGTGCTGGTCGCCCCCACTGAATCAGTAGGTGCAGAGGCCTCAGAGGATGAGCCTGGGAAACTTTTGGTTTTAACAAGTGCCCCCAGGTGATTTTTATCATCATGGAAGTTTGAGAAACACTTTCAAAGTATCATTTTATCCATTTAACTCTCATAACAATCCTGGAGAGCAAAAGAGAAACTAAGGTTCAGAGACAGTTAGCAATGTGCCCAAAGTCACATGGCTCTGAAGTGGTAGAGCACTCAGGGGATGGCACACTTGGGGAGTTTGATCTGGACCCTGAGATCTTTCTTACTGTCCATGAGTCTGAAAGAAAGACATGAAGCAAGGAAATGGGTACCTTGAAGCGGGGGGGGGGGGGGGGTGTGTGTTCTTATTAGATGTGCATTTTGTTTTTTTTAAAACTAAGTCATGAGTCCTTGGTGTGCATGGTAAAATTAGGAGGCTCATAATTGGTAGTGTTTCGGTTTAGGCAAGGACTATGTTGAAATTCACATTTTTGTCTTCCATGAATAATTGTGAAAAGGGTGTACAAACCAAATAAATAATTTCAACATGATTACAAAGAGAACAACATTTTAATGTACTTAACAGAAGCAATTTACATGCATACAATTAATGTGCTAATTTCAATGATCTTTAGCTATTCATTAAAACAGGCCTGGCAGGTCTTGCACTTGGCAACACTTTGTTAGTCATTTCCTGCCATTATTTTATGTACTCAGAAGTAATCAGCCATCTATAATTTAAGACTTTTCACTAATTAAATAGCCCTTTCTCTAATTATGTCCAAATTAGAGAGGTTGGTATGTGGATAAATATGTTTGTATTTGGTACATGTATTCAGAGATTGTGATTTCTCTGTATGTGGCAACAAAAACCAATATGTGATCTACAGTCTTTACACACAGTAGAGGGAAATGTTAGAATGCATAAGAAAGACCTTTTGACTTAAAGTCTGAGCAGCAGAGGAGAAGTATTCTCTTTGAGATGGGCTTTATGTTCAGCCTTGTAAACCTAGCAAAGTCTGGATTTGTTGACCTTCAGGGAATAATACAAGGATCATCTGTTTCTTCAGTCCTTTGCCCGAGAGATGAAATGGAATGACGGTTCAGAGAGAAAAGGAGTTAAAGGTTGTGTTTGCAGGAATGTGTTTGCTGACATTGATCAATGGGTAATTTTGTGATTGTAGGTTTATTCACAAAGAGGGTTCAAAAAACAGATCAATAATAAAGCAATGGTGAAAATGCCAAAGAAAAGGTGATTAATGAAAAATATGGTGGAGGTGCAATCTGCCATGCAGTATGAACACTCCTTCATTCAGCACCCTATAAATAAATATGCATCAGATGGAAAGAGAACACTCCCTTGGAATGTCATTAGCACCAGGCAGAATCTCATCAGAGCCCATGCTTCAAAGAGCAGTTCCGCATGTCCATAGAAGCAAGTTTAAATTATCTTGTGTAAAGTCTCTGTAAGCAGTTCCACTCTTGCATTATGCATGATTCTGACATCTTGTAACATGAGCAGTGTTCTAATAGTGATTTCCAATTTTATTTCCTGTGTTACATTTTAACGATGCTATTTAGGTTAGCATTTTCCTTTGGCCACATAATATCTTGTTACATTTTCTCATATAGCATTTAATTATGGTAGCAGTACTGTAACGTAGTAAGGCATGGACAAGGATTTAGTGTAGCCTTTAAAGAATTTGTTGCTTTTAAAGCCAGTGCTTTGTTCCATCATTTTCATTGTGCTAATTTAATATGTAATGATGAGTGTTAGGCAGGATCCCAGCACCTTACATCAGGGAACTGATAATAAGTCCTAACGAGCTGTGCCAGAAGTGGATACCAAAGTCTAAGACCAGCAAACATGACACATGACAGGAGGTTGTATGCCTTTCCTAGAGTGAGAACACTCAATTTCTTAAATGTGAAAATCCAGGAATGGTCAACCCTATGTAAATTTGTGAAGAAGCCAAAAACTTCACTCTTCCCCTTCTTATATTTCCCTCTTCATCCTCTTTTTGCAGAAGTCCAGGCTTTTCTCCCTGTTGACCTTTGCCCTTAAAAAATGAACCGAAACCAGTCTTCAGCACCTAGATGATATCATGCCAGGGAATATCCTCTCCCCATTTCATGTATCTAAGTCTTATCTACTATTTTGCAATGTCAGTCCCCTATTTATATTATTTCATCAGTCTGTAGATAAGTCATGGATAGTATATGAGTAGCAAATGTGAAACCAGTTTTCTTTCCAGATGTTGCTTTTTAATGGTCCAGAGAGGCTAAATCTATACTGCATGAAGGGTAAAATTAAATGATTTCAATTAACCTGTTAATTTGATCCATATATCACAGCATTGAGAAATGCAATGATTCTTCTTAAACTTTCACTGGACAGTTTAAGCATCTTCACTGATAACCAAATGACTACCAAGTACTATCCTCTCCATGAACTGTGACAGATACATATAAGAAGATTATGTTCACGTGTAATATGTGTTATGTATGTAATATACTGTATAAAAAGCAACTCATATGCCAGGTGCTTTACACACATTATCTCATTCAAGAACTCTGCATATACTTGTGCCCTGGACAAAGGAGTCCAGCAAAGCAGACAGAAGTCAGGGCTGAAATCCAGGCCAGGTTCTCCTTGCCAAATTTAGGAAGACACATGGACAATGTTACCCAGCCCCCGACACCCCGCAGTGCGGCACCTTCTTCTAATTCACATAAAGGCACTGTGTGTGCTGGAGTTTGCCAGATCTCATTTCATACTCAAAATAACTCCATTAAGAATGTGCTTATAGGTGAACACAAGAGTTAGAGGGGTTAAGCAACTGGTTTCAAGCCCCACAACTACTAAGACACATCAGAACTTGAAATGAGACCTTTAAATGCCTGCCTTTAAATACCATGCTTCTTTCCAAAAAAGGGAAAGTGGGGGGAAACGCACACATTTCCTTTATCATTGACTGCTTAGCTCAATTGTTTGGAGCATGGTCCTTATGAAACTACAAAGGTTTAGTGAGAGGCGGTGAACTACACTTTGTTCTAAGTCATGGCTGCACGCTATGCTTAGAATACAAAGCAAGGACAGGAGGGTGTTGGGTAGCATAGTTCAGTGGTTCTCAAACTTCAGTGGGCTTCAGAAGCACCTCAGAGGGCTTGTTGAACAGAGATCGCCGGGCCCCCTCCCACAGAGTTTCTGATTCAGTAGGTCTGGGATTGACCTGAGAATCTGAACTTTTTTTTTTTTTTTTTCCTTTGCGGTACGCGGGCCTCTCACTGCTGTGGCCTCTCCCGTTGCGGAGCACAGGCTCCAGACGCGCAGGCTCAGCGGCCATGGCTCACGGGCCCAGCCGCTCCGCGGCACGTGGGATCTTCCCGGACCGGGGCACGAACCCGCGCCCCCTACATCGGCAGGCAGACTCCCAACCACTGCGCCACCAGGGAAGCCCGAGAATCTGAACTTTTTACAAGTTTCCAGGTGATGCTGATGCTGCTCACCTAGGGACTGTACTTGCATAGTGTACAGGATCTGTTCATTCAAAAATATAAAACTATAACGAAAGAAAAAAGCCACTAGTCTGCAAGTCAGGAGTATTATCTAAGAACATAAAAACAGCACAGGTCTTGGGTCTCATTGTTCTCTCTGTTCAAATGAAACTGCTTATAGGATTATAATGGTATCTCTAGCTTCCTACTTACAGCCAAATAGTATTAAAAATTGAAATAACAATAAAAGATAACAGGGTACCAAACTAACTAGTTTGGGTGCTTAATATTATTAACTTTGGGAGAAATGGTACTGGTAGAAATCTTAGAAAATGAATAAAGAATTGGAAGCTTGCCCTACGAATTGCATATTCATTTTTGTCCCTTTACTCATTTTTCATATGTGGGCAATCACAGTTAATCACAAAGCATTTCTCTCAGGATCATTCCTAAAGTGTGAAATAAATATTCCAATAAAATGTTTAGTAGAGTGTATCCAGTTTCCAATTAAAGAAACATGCTCGTATGGTGTCATGAATTCCTTCCACAAAACATTTCCTTTGTGCAGAAACACTTTATGATAAATCTGAAAATAACCCTATTTTGTCAGGATAACTTAACGCAGAGTGTCTGGTGAATCCCCCTATTGCCACCTCCCCTGCCACACATCCTAAGAAATAGCCTATGCAAAATAACTTGATCTTGTCTGTACATGTAGTCAGCCAGTGAGAAAGGCACTATCAGTCATCTTACTAATCTATACATATCACTCCATAATCAATATGGCTCATGTACCACCTGAGTGATCACGTGAACCAATTCTGTCAACACATACTGAATGGTTACCTAGGGCCACCATCCACTTGTCCAGAAGAGATCCACAATAACCTTGTCCTTGCTTTCTTTTCTTCTTTTTTTTTCTTACTCTACTTCCTTTTGTCCCTTCCATATTTTTAATCTTCTTTTAAAGAATCTCAATTGTCCTACTCCACTAGTAACATGAAACAAAACAAAAACAAAACAAAATGAGGCCATCCATTTTCTGAATGGTGGAACAGTAGATCCACAGCATTTAACTAGAGCTCATTTAAGAGTTTTCTTAGTCTTCAGGACCAAACCCCTTAAGGGAAATAGTGATGCAATTGTTTGATGTCTTTCACTCAGCTGGTTGGTTTATCTTTGGAGCTCTTAGTTACATCTGGGAAAAAAAATTCAGACAGGTGGGCTAGTCTTGATTCCCATGTAAGCAGCATTGTCCTGACAGTTTGACCACAGTTCTGAAAATCAAGTTTTTCTGGCTCTGAGTCGCTGACAAGTCTGTCTCTGGCTTTAAGGACAGCCTTGCTTGGAGAGCTGTTTTCTTTGATGAGAATGTCAAACTAACAGTGATAATACTGTAACAACAAGGCTTTTTCTCCCTTTATTAAAGCCACAGGTAGAAGGTGGTTATCTGGTTTTCATATGAACTACGACAAATGAGAATTTCCTAAGGCTTTTTTTTTTTTTTTTTTTTTTTTCGGTACGCGGGCCTCTCACTGTTGTGGCCTGTCCCGTTGCGGAGCACAGGCTCCGGACGCGCAGGCTCAGCGGCCATGGCTCACGGGCCCAGCCGCTCCACTGCACGTGGGATCCTCCTGGACCAGGGCACGAACCCGCGCCCCCTGCATCGGCAGGCAGACTCCCAACCACTGCACCACCAGGGAAGCCCCTCCTAAGGCTTTTTTAAAGGGACAAACTACTGAGAAATTTTTAATTAAAAAAATATTATGGGGACTACCCTGATGGTCCAGTGGTTAAGACTCTGCCTTCCGATACAGGGGGTGCAGACTTGATCCCTGGTCAGGGAGCTACGATCACACATGCCTCATGGCCAAAAAACCAAAACATAAAACAGAAGCAGTACTGTCACAAATTCAATAAAGACTTTAAAAATGGTCCACATCAAAAAAATCTTTAAAAAAAATTATAATTATGGTCAACTGATATGGACCTAAAATTCAATATATCATACAAGAAAGCCTCATTATAAGGCTAGGACATCTTCTTGTATATGACAGACCAAAGCTAGAATGGTAATTGACTTGCGTACAGGATTTTTAAAAAATCAGACTTGCCTTTCTCTCAAGTTGTCTTCCCAAGGGGCTATTTAGCTCCTCAGTTCTGAAACAACAATAATAAGAATAAAAATAATAGTGTAGAGGGATGACTGGTAAGGCAGAACTTGAAGTTTTCTAATGAGAGAATATGTATTTTAAAAACTGCCAATCCCTTCAGCTTCTACAAGGGAAGACATCAATTAGCTGTGGGAAGAACCATTTTTCATTAAGTGGTGTAAAACAAATAGGCATCCTGTGTTATGGGGTAAAAGTGTAACAGGCTTCCTTTTTCTTTTTCCCCCATGACTGAAGCTGCTCCACCATAAATCCCTTGGAATAAGGAGCTCTAAGAATGCTGAGATAGGGACTTCCCTGGCGGTCCAGTGGTTAAGACTTCGCCTTCCAATGCAGGGGGTGCAGATTCAATCCCTGGTCTGGGAGCTAAGATTCCACATGCCTCACAGCCAAAAAACCAAAATATAAAACAGAAGCAATACTGTAACAAATTCAATAAAGACTAAAAATGGTCCACACCAAAAAAAAAAACTTTAAAAAGAATTTAAAAAAAGAATGCTGAGATAGAAATGTACAAATTGCTGAGGTGATTTCCGGGAAAAAAAGAGATGGAAAACTTTACCCTTGCTCCTTTTGAGGTTGCAGGTTATTCAAACACCTCTAGCTGACTACGGCTGACATGGCTGAGGTTAGCTGGTGCTTTCGTTGCTCAGAGAAAACTTGATATGAGAAACAGATTCTGAACTAGAGAGCCAGATTCCCGACCTGGCCTGAGTTGTCTTAGGCGTGTATTACTTCTGTGGAAAAATTGCCTGAACCCACCGCCCTGACACAGTGGGTTTGCCACAGGGAACAACAACAAAAAGCTGTGTGAGCAAGTTTGAGTGTGTGTGTGTATGCAAACCTAAATAGCTGCCTGATATTGGAGGTCCAGTCATCTGATGGCACTGGGTGACCGCCATGGCTGGGATGACCCTGGCTAGGAAGGCTTCCTCTCCCTCTACAGACCTGCACCCTGAGGCACCTCAGCAGGGCACAGTGGAAAGGCAACACAGTAGTCCCTTCTTAGCTGCAGTTTCACTTTTGGCAGTTTCAATTACCCACAGTCAACCATGGTCCAAAAATATTAAATGGAAAATTCCAGAAATAAACAACTCATAAGCTTAAAATTGTGTGCCATTCTGAGTAGCATGATAAAATCTTAAATCAGCATCCCCTTGTCTGGCATATCCCACACGTTAGTCACTTAGTAGGCTGTCTTGGTTATCATATCGACCACCACTGTACTACAGTCCTTGTGCTCAAGTAACCCTTATTTTACTTAATAATGGCCCCTAAATGCAAGAATAATGATGCTGGCAATTCTGATATGCCAAAGAGAAGCCATAAAGTGATTCTTTTAAATGAAAAGGTGAAAGTTCTAGACTTACAAGAAAAAAAAAAATCGTACGCTGAGGTTGCTAAAATCTACATTAAGAACAAATCTTTCCATGAAATTTTGAAGAAGGAAAAAGAAATTCATGCTAGTTTTGCTGTCATACCTCAAACTGCAAAAGTGATGGTCATAGTGCATGATAAGTGCTTAAGATGGAAAAGATTTCAAGTTTGTACAATAAGATATTTTGAGAGAGAGACAGTATTCACATAACTGTTATTACACTATATTGTTACAATTGTTGTATTTTACTACTAGTTGTTATTGTTAAGCTCTTACTGTGCCTAATTTATAAATTAAACTTTATCATGGGTATGTATGTATGGGAAAAACATACTACATATAGGGTTCAGTACTATCCATGGTTTCAGGTACCCACTGGGGGTCTTGGAATGTATCCCCCACAGATAAGGGGGGACTGCATTACCATTTTCAACAGTGAACACCTACTCAGTGAGGCCAAAGGATGCAGACAACCAACCAATTTCCTCTTGATGGGATTTGATTATAATCCTAACTAAGCACAAGATCTAAGATAGCCTCTGGGTTCCTGGGCTCTGAGAGGACAGAGTTGTTCTTACAATGCCAAAATGGCTTCTCCAGGTCATACTGAATAGGATATTTAAAGAAACATGACTTTATTTTGTTCTGGGGTTCATAATTGCTGGTGAGTCTGTGTAAAAATACATCACAACATTTATTCAAAGCTTACCAGCTTATGCCAAACACTACAACAAGCCCTTCACACATATTAACTCACTTAATCTTCACCATGTCTTACTCTACAAAGGGACCCACTTTGATAAAAGATCATACGGTTATTAAGTGGAGAGCAAGGATTCAAACTCAGTCCCATTTAACTCAATAACAGTTTAGCAACAGAATTCAGCTAGCATTACCAATCTCAAATTTCAGATGCTATTTTGAAAATCTTTTAGTAAAGAAAATAATAATTAGCTGAAGCCCTGTTCATTAAGGAGTTAGCTACTTAATCTTTTAAAACAAATCCTCTAGAGACAGTACTGATTTATTAGAGAAAAATAAATGCAATTCCATATAAAGGTGACATTTTCAGAGAATAATTTCTTTTTTTTTTGCGGTACGCGGGCCTCTCACTGTTGTGGCCTCTCCCGTCATGGAGCACAGGCTCCAGACGCGCAGGCTCAGCGGCCATGGCTCATGGGCCCAGCCGCTCCGCGGCATGTGGGATCTTCCCGGACCGGGGCATGAACCTGTGTCCCCTGCATCGGCAGGCAGACTCTCAACCACTGCGCCACCAGGGAAGCCCTCAGAGAATAATTTCTAACAAATTCTGAGGGTAGTCAATGATGTCCATATACTTAATACTTTACCTAAATGTTTTACATGGTACAACCCACTTTCACATACCTAATCTTTTTTTTTTTTAACATCTTTATTGGAGTATAATTGCTTTACAATGGTGTGTGAGTTTCTGCTTTATAACAAAATGAATCAGCTATAAGTATACATATATCCCCGTATCTCCTCCCTCTTGCGTCTCCCTCCCACCCTCCCTATCCCACCCCTCTAGGTGGTCACAAAACACTGAGCTGATCTCCCTGTGCTATACGGCTGCTTCCCACTAGCTATCTATTTTACATTTGGTAGTGTCCATGCCACTCTCTCACTTCGTCCCAGCTTACCCTTCCCCCTCCCTGTGTCCTCAAGTCCATTCTCTACATCTGCATCTTTATTCTTGTCCTGTCCCTAGGTTCTTCAGAACCATTTTCTTGTTTTTTAGATTCCATATATATGTGTTAGCATATGGTATTTGTATTTCTCTTTCTGACTTGCTTCACTCTGTATGACAGACTCTAGGTCCCTCCACCTCATTACAAATAACTCAGTTTCGTTTCTTTTTATGGCTGAGTAATATTCCATTGTATATATGTGCCACATCTTCTTTATCCATTCATCTGTCAATGGACACTTAGGTTGCTTCCATGTCCTGGCTATTGTAAATAGAGCTGCAATGAACATTGGGGTACATGACTCTTTTTGAATTATGGTTTTCTCAGGGCACATACCTAATCTTAATTGTTCTCAACAGATGGCCTTTACAGGTCTTGAGATTTGTACAGAAATTAAAGTTGGCCAAGTTGAAAGATTTATTTCTAAAAAAGGACATTTAGGAAGATTTAGCAATACTCCAAGCAAAAACTCCTTTCCCCTCTTGATTTTCCCACTTTTATTATTGGTCCCACCATCATCCAAGCTTAAAACGCTGAGGTCACTTCTCATTCTCCCTCTTCCTTCATCTTGGTAAGTCACCAAGGCCTGTGACCCTTTCCATACATGTTTACTTATTTAATTATTTATTCCCACATTATTGAAGAGGTTTTTCTTCCTAGGTCAACCATTAGCCATTATAAACTCTAGCAAAGCTCACCCCACACAATATTCCAAGCCTCTTAACTGGCCGGCCTATTTTCAGTCTCACCTCCCTGATCCATCCCTCACAATTTCAAGATTGACTCCCCAAAACACTAGTTTGTGTATATCCAAGAAAGTACATTTCAAAGCCATCATATACCAATCGTTCAAAAAGGACTCCAATACAGAACACTCCAGGTTCAACGGCGCTCTTTTTGACTGCTTGAGAATATATAAAATCCTTAGCCTAGCACTCAAAAGAATTCACGACACAGCTTCAACCTGCATTCCCAGGCTTCCCTCCACTGCTCTCCTCCTAATTCACCCCTCTGCTCCAGCCTAAGCACTCTACTAGTAGTCCCTCCCCTCCCCCACCCAAAACACCTGGTATTTTCCTCTTTTTTGTTTTTGTACTTCATATCTCTAACAGAAGAGTTCCTTTCTTCTTACTATCAACCTATATTCACTTTTCCCATCATTCAAAGACCAGCTTAGATCACATTTCCTCTAAGAAACTCTCCTGGCCATCCCAAATAAAAGGAATAGTCCATCCGAAGTGTCAAGTGTCTCTTCCACTTATTTGCCATGGAATTATCTCATGGAATTACCAGTTCCTTTTCCATGTGTATATCTTTATTCAAACTAGATTGTAGAAAGTTGCAAGTAGGAACTAACATCATATATGTTGTTAACCTCGTGTGGCACTTCTTGTTACATATATATTTAAACTCATAATATTATATATCAATATTCATATTTCTGCCTCACAAAATACTAATTAACTTATTTTGGGGAATCCACTCCTTTGTGAGGATTTGTCTCCATGACCCTAAAAGAAATAACTAGACTAATGGCAGAGGACTGGAACTAGTCAGGTCAAATGTAGCTTCTATTTTGGTTGTTATTTAACATTAAGCTCTTTTTCTTAGAGCCCTAAGGTGAGTTACCTATCTAGTGGCTAAATCAGTTCTGTTCTTTCTCATGCGCTGAGTCTGTAATTGGCATAAATGTTCATGTACCAAGGGTCACCTGTTTGACTTTGTGACTCAGATAGGTTTTACAGCTCATACCAAAGAAAAAAGGCTCTTTGATGACCAGTGACACCCTGTAAGCTGACAAATCACCTCCTTATTATCCCTGGCATCTCCCACACCTAGCCCACTAGTAAGTGGCAGCTCTAAGAGATGCTGAAGGTTGAAGCCAAAAACGAGAACCAATACGAGTCCTTGAAATACTGACAGGCTTTAGGCAGACCAGACTTTTAAATTAGCCATTCTGAGACAGATAAAAGATTTTGTGTTAAGATAAAAAGAAAGTTAAGTCTCATAGCTTTCTTGTGTGGCAGGTTTTAATGCCTGAGAGAAGTTTTAACTGTGACTCGGGTGGTGGCTGGTCACAGACATTGTGCCTTACACCCTCCTCTTAAATGAGTTAACATCTTCCTTAACTTCACTCAGATGAGTATTACTGCTCTGAATTCTGCCATTTCAGATTAAATGAGCATTAGCACAGGTCCCGCAGATGAGAGTCAAACATGCTTGGGGAAATCTTATAAACTAGAGACTTGGCTGCTAAAGTTTATTTTCCAGAAGGGCTCTGGAACCTCTTGGAAGATTATTTTTTTCTAGGAAAAGAAGGAGTCAGACCCAAAGGCTCAGATGATAAAACCAGCTTGGTTTCTGACATTTCAGCCCTCCAAGGACTCAGATCTGGAGACGGAAGCTATGAGTAAAAACTAAAAAGACACTGGCATGCAAGTTACTACTACTTTTAAAGAATTTCTAATAAAAGATAACCCTCCCAAAAATGGGAGAGAGGCATTCCCCCCACCCCAGTTCACTACAGAATAACCCCCTGCGTCCGTGGCAGCCCCCAGCAGAAGAGGCCCAGTGAAGCAGCTCCATGCAAATGTACCATATGATAAATACTCAGTCTTGTTGAGACTGAGCACAAGAGAGAAATACCCTTGTTGCCTCCTCATAAATACTGAGCTGGGGCAGTAAAGCTGTTTAGAGGGCTAGAGTCCAGCAATGACCTGTAAAAACCAGTGAAATATGGTAAAACTATCAAAGCGACTCCATGTTTACTCAGGATTCCTTGGGTAGAAAAAAACATAGTTAATGTTTACTGAGTGCCTTGAACATGCCATTGCTTTTGACTTCCTAGTTTACTTGATCCTCAAGTCAATTCTGTGAGGCAGGTACTAATATTTTCTTTTTATAGATGAGAAACCTGAGTCTTAAAGAGATTAAGGTCCCAAGGCTACAAGCTGATCAGTGATAACCTGGGGATTCAAACCCAGGCTGTGGGGTTCCAGAGCCTGATGGGTAACCACTAAGGTACACAGACTACTTGCTTGCACTATAGCAGGAACCAGGAGGGCTTGCTGTGAAGCTAAATGAAAGCTCTTTGTTCCAACAAAGGCCAGAATTGGTGCAGCTGTTTAACATTAGCTGAGAATCCACTACAGCCAGGTGGGGATCAGGACCCCCTTTCTAAAGTGAACCAGGGAATCTCCAGAGCCTAACAAGAGGACATCCCAGAGCAGACAGCCTGACATCCAGCCAGACCAACAGAGGCAGGTGTAAGATTCTTGACAACTCCTGCAGCTGCTGCCAGACCGTCTTTGAGACTTCGTGGCAAGTGCTCACAGAGGTTAGCATACTGGGGTAGCTCTTATCCCCTTCATTTGGACAGAGGGGGAGCGAGACAGTGTCATACTCTCTGCATGCTGGGAACGCTCATTATTGCTACTGTCCTGGGCTAGGCTTTAGGAGATTAGAATTCTTCCTCCTGATTTTTTCCTGGAAAAGCACTTCCTCATTCTGAGTATTAGTTTCCTATGTTATAAAATGAGGGAGTTGGAACAGCTTACCTCTGAATTTCTCTGTTTGAATAAGACTTTGAGTTAGGAAACTGGAAAAACAGGTTTTATATTTGTATTGTAAAATTTTACTATGTAAAAGGAAGGAGAACGGGAAGGGGAGGAGAAGAAGAAGAAGAGAAAGTAAGAAAGAAAGAAAGAAAGAAAGGAAGGAAGGAAGGAGGGAAGGAAGAGAGGAAGGGAGAAAGAAAGAAAGAGAGAAAGGGAGAGAGAGAGAGGGAGGGAGGGAAAGAGGGAGGGAGGGAGGAAGGAAGGAAGAGAGAGAGAGAGAAAGAAAGAAAGACAGAAAGACAGAAAGAAAGAAAGAAAGAGGAAGAAAGGAAGGAAGGAAGGAAGGAGGGAAGGAAGAGAGGAAGGGAGAAAGAAAGAAAGAGAGAAAGGGAGAGAGAGAGAGGGAGGGAGGGAAAGAGGGAGGGAGGGAGGAAGACAGAAAGAAAGAAAGAAAGAAAGAAAGAAAGAAAGAAAGAAAGAAAGAAAGAAAGAAAAAGAAGGAAAGAGAAGAAAGAAAGAAAGAGAGAAAGAAAGAAAGAAAGAAAAAGAAAGGGAGGAAGGAAGGAAGGAAGGAAACATTTTAAAAATAAACCAATGGAGGGAGGGCTTAGAGACTGTAAGAAAGGTAGAACAGGTAACAGAAAACAAGAGAGAGAGAGAAAGAAGGCATCCCAGGGTTAGTAGCTCTTGGAGAGGACTGAAAGGTTTCCTCCAGGTTTTAACAAAAATAGATTAAACCTTTTTTCAGTGTGTTAAAACATCCTGCAGGGTATTTTAGGGGCCAAGATAAGTCAGTGCCTTCCCCATTCAAGATGCAATGTACAAAAAGAATGAGGTATGAAATACTAGGAAGTTCTGAAAGTGACTCTGTCGCTGACAGTCAAGGACACATTTCTTGACATTGTAAACAATGGGATTTTCAGATTCATCTCCTTTAGAAAAGAGTGAAACCTTTGTTCCTTAGAATGTTTTAAACTCAGCGAGACAAAGAGTGTACTGTTTCAGAAATGTTCTGTATTGTGTCAAAGAGCCCATGGCTGAGAATGGTCTGATGGGGATCCCCAGGGAACAGAACTGGGTGACCTATAACTTCTCTACTCTTGTGGATTTCTGCTATCTTAAACCTTTTGCTGCAAGCAGCCAGGTCCCTGAGGAATGGAGAACTGAAATACAACAGGTGGTTTGGCTGGCTCTTTCCAACAGATGTAGAAGCATGCCAAATGTTTTATCACATCACCCAGTGTGCTTGCACTCCCTCCCCACCCCCGGCCCCTGTCTCTTTCTCAGACACACACAGCACACATGCACTCATCACCCACACCTTTTCGCCTGCACTGCACTTCTGGAAGGGGCCTACATAGGCAAAGTGAGGAAGAACACTTCATTGCTGTGCAGTGCTATAGCTCCCCATAAAGCGGGGCCCAGGGAAGAAACCAGTCATGCTTTTTATCTCATCACTGCCCTAACAATGTACCCAATTTAGATCTACCTGCAGGTGGTCATAGACAGAAACCTAACCTAAACAAGAAACCAAAGCATCCTGAAATGTAATAACAACCTAAGAATATGTTCACTTAGGAATGATTCAATCCTCTGATCCTAAGATACAAACAAAAAACAAAACAAACCACTAAGTAGACAAAATGAGTTGAGATGATGCTACTGTCTGTCACAACTTCAGTGTCATATGTATTTATAACATCAGATCTTAGAAAATGCCTAAAGATGATTCTGGGTATAGAAAATTGGAAGAGGTGGGACAGAAGTATTACATAATTTCCACTTTACTAAATGCCATCATATTTTTACTGAATGTTTAGTATGCACTAGGCTAAATAATGTCCCTGCCCTCAAGGGGCTTTCAGCTTACTACAGAAAGTGGACACATAAACACTTAATTGTAATAAAAGAGAGTACTTTTATTATTGAGGCAAAACAAGTATGGTAACACATAGGAAGGAAGGACTCTCTATGAGGTACTGATGAGGGTCATCAGAAAAAGCTTCACAAAAGAAAGAGGCTGAGGAGGAAAAGGAAAATACTTTTTTTCCTCACTTAATAATCTTATATTATCCCTAATTTGCAGAAGAGGAAATTGAAGTTCAAAGGGATACAATAACTCGCAAGAGAGCTAAGCTGTGAGAGGTAGCACTTGTGCCCAGGACTCTTTATGTCTGCCATGTCCTTCCACCACACCTAGGCAGTGGCCCTTGAGTTGATCCATCAGGATGTAAAGGGTTTGAATAGATGGAGACTGAGAGACCAACATGAGTCAAGACACAGGGGAGTGAAAGTGTACTGCAAACTTGGTGAACTTCAAGAAATCTAATGAGCTTAGAGCATCAAACACATGGGTGGATACAGAAAATGAGATCGGAAACATTTTAAAATAACAAATGGAGATGCAAAAGGTTCAAATCTCAAAAAAAGTAGAAATTATAGGTCACTCTCTCAGCTGCTTATCTACATCTCCCTTTTCCTAAGATCATTCTTGGTTTAAGACAATTCCCCTACATTAGCAGCGTGTATGTTAGATACTCAATATGACTAAGATGGTGACTTTTTAAAAATAATCTTCTAACAATCAGATGAGAAATTAATGGGATGTTTTTAACTTTGACTTATTATGTGACTTGAAGAAAGAGAGAGGAAGGGAAGAGGAAGATCAGAATAGGAAAATGAGAGCTTAGAGAAATCAAATCCACAGATTATCCTAAATCTACCATGTACTTATATAATCCTCAAGGCACTTGAAATTCTATCACTGGCACATGTTAACCTATTGCCAAAGCTTTATAAAATGGGGTAGGAGGAAGAAAGGCATTTGGTGTACATAATTTGTACCAAAAAAATTAGAAAATGAATCTCTCTTTGGTTGCTGCCAGAAATTGAACTTTATATGGAACCTTTAAATTCAGCCTAATTCGTAGACTTCTCAAAATACTTTATCTCGTGACTCAATTTATTCTCAGGCTAGGATTACACCAAATCTGTGGTCTACACGCTGTATGTACAATGTGATCACTGTAGTAAACCATATCCACTCTACATGATAAGATTCTTCTGTACATGATAATCAAGTTAACTCAGCATATGTCCAATATTTCCTTTTCAAAGACTCTGCTTTTATTCAAAGAATTAAATATGAATATATTTTTCCTTAGTACTACCTCATTACTACCAGAATATGGAAGTTCTTGTTTATATGCTTCATTATCCTTATAAAATATGAAACAAAAGTGCTTTCTGTATTTCCCTGCCAAGTCAAAGAGAAATCCAGAAATTTATTGGGTTTCTATTGACCCAGTAAATGTAAGACAGAAATCTAAATGCTCTTAACATTGTTTATGCTGAAAATGTATCAAATTCTATTCTGAAAGTACACTGACCTATAAAAAGCATTTGTCTTGCTGTGGTAAATAGGAGCCCTAGATATCTCAGCTCAAACTGAAGTTTACTTTGTTCTAATCAGAACTAATGTATCAGATCACTTAATAATGTCCTTGTGACACAAGAGAATCATCCATTCCCTAGTTTGTTTGCACTGCAGCGTAAGGTACTCCACCAAACTCAAAATGAATAAATAGAAATTTTTAATCCTACTAAATTGATAAATCTCTCTGAATATGGATAATAAAAGATACTTTGTTGAAATTGTCACTCTCAAAAATACATTGCTCAGAAATAAAACTAAGAAAACAACTTTCAAAATGAATTTTTTACAAACTTGTAGCCCAGAAGATCAAGAATATAAGGCATTGTGGATATTCAAACTCCAAGAGTAACTTTCTTTCACTTTCTCTTGCCCTTTGCTCCATGTACACCAAAAGTGTAATGTGGATTGAGACGTTCCTTTAAGACAGCTCTAATGTCACCTGTTTGGCAAGTCCTCCTTTAACTACCAAGTTCCATTGAAACATCTCTCCTCGGTGCTCCTATAGCCCATTACACACAACTCTATAAAGGTGCAGTTACTTATTCTACCCTGTAGTCTTTGACATACATATCTATTTGTCCTTAAGAACTAGAAGCATTACTTACTCAACTTTGTTTTCCCAATGCCTAGCTCAGTATATGGCACACAGTAGCTGCCCAATAAATGTTTATTTGATTGAATAAGTGACAAATGAACAATATCTACTCGTATAAAAGATCATTCTGTACATACGTCCAAAATTGCATCTTCAGATCTATTTATTCCCTATCCTATGCAGGTATATACCTCATTTTATTGTGCTTAACTTCACTACACCTCAACAGATAGTGCATTTTCTTTTACAAATTGAAGGTTTGTGGCAACCTTGCATTGAGCAAGTCTGTCAGCACCATTTTTCCAATAGTATTTGCTCACTTCACGTCTCTGTGTCACATTTTGGTAATTCTCACAATATTTCAAATGTTTTCATTATTATTATATTTGTTATGGTGATCTGTGATCAGCGATCTTTGATTTTACTCTTGGAATTGTTTTGGGGTGCCACAAACCATGCCCATATAAGACATGAAGTTAATAGATAAATGTTGTGTGTTCTGACTACTCTACCAACTGGCCATTCCCCCATCTCTCGCCTTCTCCTCGGGCCTCCCTATTCCCCAAGACACAACAATATTGAAATTAGGCCAATCAATAACCCTACAATGGCCTCTAGTGTTCAAGTAAAAGGAAGAGTTACACATATCTCACTTTACAACAAAAGCTAGAAATCTTAAGGAGGAAGACATGTCGAAAGCCGCCAAGATAGGCTGAAAGCAAGGCCTCTTGCACCAAACAGTTAGCCAAGTTGTAAACACAAGGAAAAATTCTTGAAGAAAATAAAAGTGCTCCTCCAGTGAACAGAAGAATAAGAAAGCAAAATAGCCTTACTGCTGATATGGAGAAAGTTTTAGTGGTCTATATGGAAGATCAAACCAGCCACAACAGTTCCTTAAGCCAAAGGCTAATCCAAAGCAAGGCCCTAACTCTCTTTAATTTTATGAAGGCTGAGAAAGGTAAGGAAGCTACAGAAGAAAAGTTGAAGGCTAACAGAGGCTGGTTCATGAGGCTTCAGAGAAGACGCCATCTCCATAGCATCAAAGAGCTTCTGTGCATAACCTGGCTCATTTTGACTTTCAGCATTATGATTTCCATCAGGCAACATATCTCACTAAAAGTGTAAAAAAAAAGCTACAAAATGTACATATATTTTACCTTAATAATTGCTTGAAACAATGGCATGGGCTTACGAGCACAGTGATGAATTTATAATCTGAAACTCAGTGACTGTGTTACACTGTGACTTGGGTATATAATTCATTCTTCAGGCAAGGGGCTGTCAATAGGCAGCTTCAAAAAATAATGAATGTTTGCAGTAATAATTTCATGGGTTGACTGAAACTTAATAGACTTTATTTCCAATTTAGGCCTGTGATATGTTCCAGTAGAAACAGTCTCAAATGAAATATAGTCTATTACAATACTATTTAACCCTCTCTTATTTTGTTAATCCTTTGTTGTTCTTTTATTTGGCTTTGTGTTTACAGCTGAGGCAGACTGTGTTAGCCACCTCACTTTTCACTTTACTGCATCTGTCTCAGCCTTTTTCAGTCTACTCTCCATTACCCAGGGAGTGGATGCCCAATGACTAGTTATCTGAGTGGTGAGGATCCTTGCTTCAGCTCACTACTGCCCACCTCCCTCTTGGCCCTTTTATTACTCAGCATTGGGTAAAGGAGGAAATAAAAAAGACTAAATCTAGATTAGTTCATCCTGCTATCGCCAGAAGATCAAATTAGGGACAAGGTTAAGGTTCACATATCAATAAAAGTCTTTGATATTCATAGTTATGGAAACATTTGACTACCAGGAATAAATAATTCGATGGGCTTGAGTTTGCAGGCCCACATGTACAGAGACAACATGTACAGACTATAATCTTAGAATTTAAGAAAGAAAAAAATGAGACAAAAACTAGGAGAGTATTGAAACCTTTCAGTTGCTGAGTGTATGATATACACCAAAACATTCTTTAAAATAATGGCTCTTATTCAGGGGTATATATCAGGTTCACCTGAGATGGCTTTGCAAAATTACACATAGCTGGTATCTACCCTAGAACAAATGAATCAAAAGCTCTAGAGGTGGCCTAGACACAAGTATTTTAAAAACAATTAGTCAAACTCCCCAAGGGGATCTGATGTGCATTTCTGGTAACAATAAATCATTGCTTACTTATTGTCCAGTTAGTACCCAAACCAATTAATTTGATGAGAAAAAATTGAATAAAATGGTTTAGGGTAGTTAAAAATTCATTGGCAGGACTTTTCCTTTGGGTCCTCTGTCATGGTGCTCAGAGCAACAATGGCTACTTACGCTTTTCATGATACTAATGCACAGAGAAGTGTCTAACACCACAGACTCATTCTGCAAAAGAACAGGCCAACTCAGTAAGTACAGTAATCATCTTCAATCACCTCTTATCTAAACTAGACTTAAAAATCACATATTTTAACAAAATTTCACCAAGAGCTTATTTTTAAACTCAGTGAATAAACTATAGTAGATAATGAGAATTCGTTCAAGTGCTACCCTTTGCCTGCTCTAAAATTAAAGAGGTGCTTATACAAATCTAGGAACTAGATAATCTATAAAAGTGAAGTAATAATTATACTAAAACTACATCATTTCAACATATTGTAGATACTAATAGGAAAGATGTGGATGAACCAGGGGATGTTTCTTTTCTTCTAGAGTTGATACAAAAGTAATTGAGAGGAAAGAAATGAGAATGGCAACATCAGAAGAAAGAAATTTTCAATGGAAACATAACATCTGAGGTACGACTGACAGAAGAAAAAGGTTGGTCTCTTTGGTTCAGGTAAAATGACACCTCTGCAGAGTTAAAATATAAGGGACAAGAATGCCAAAGAGTTGACTTCTTTACCAGAATAAATGATTCCCTGAACAGAGATCAAGAATGCTTCTATGTTCTCAACAGTGCTCATCATCTTGCTGCCTTCAGTCAGTGTTAATAATTATAGCATGTCTGTCCCTGCTGTGACCTCTGAAAGAACTTATCTTCCAAATCCTTTCTCCTGAGGAGAGCATCCCTTTCCCTCTGCTCGAGGACCAACCCACTTCCTTAGGCAGGGATGGCCCTCATCCAGATCCAGACCATTCCTGCTGGCAGCTCTTGTCTGGATCCAATTGTCCTCAGCTGGAGGTCCAGATGGCTCATTCCTTATTCCCCAGCAGGGTTTCAGCAGCATCCACCCCTTCCTGGTCTCTCTGCCATTAATGCCACCAGGCCTTGAATGTTTTCCCTAAATCCTAACAGCAGATTAGTAAAGCATGTAGATTTTATTCCCATGGAATAGAAGTCGGCAATAGAAGGAAGACAGCTTCAGAAACAGTACAATATCTTTATACAATGTAAATAGCGAGATCCAATTGTGAAGTATTCTGAAAGTTGGTTTTTATTCATGGCATTTCCTACATATATAATGACCTGTACATCTATATATGAATGTCTATCAACATCTATTGATCCATCTATCAATTGACAGATAAACAGATATGTCAGAGTAACAGATGGATGGAAATTGTTTGAAAAATACCATATATAGATAGAGATATAGACATAAAGATAGATAGATGAGACAGATAGATATCCATATCTATAGCTGCATCTATACAGAGATATAAAATTTTTCAAACAACTAGATAGACACCCTGTTTAAAAAGTTATAATAAGTAAATCTGTATCCATATTTATCTGTCTATACAAACATTTTTAAAGAGTTTCTGACAACTTGTCAGTTTACCTGAAGTTGCCATACTATATGAGATTTTCACCAAATTTGAAAGGTATGATTGGGATGATCTGACTTAAAATACAGACTCTGTGTCAAATGCAAAGTTCAATCTGGGAGACTTTCTAAGGTAGCCAAAATTGAGGATATATTTTCACCTCATTTGAAGTATACATTTTGGATGGCCTGACTTAAGACTCGGGTTATATAGGATATACAAATTTCACTTTGTGAACCCCAAAGAACCTATCTGTCATCTTCCAGAACAGGTGAATTGAAAAAATGTGTTAGTTTGCTAGGGCTCCTGTAACTTATTAGTACAATCTGAGTGGCCTAAAACAACAGAAATTTATTCTCTCACAGGCTTGGAGACTAGTGAAATCAGGGTGTGGGCAGGGCCACGTTCCCTGTAAACACACTAGGGAGGGATCCTTCCTTGCCTCTTCTAGCATTTGGTGGTTGCTGGCAATCCTTTGCATTCCTTAGTTTGTGGCAGCCTAACTCCAGTCTCTGCCTCAGCATTCACATGGCCTTCTTACTGTGTCTTCTCCGTGTCTTCAAATCTCTCTCTCCTCATAAAGACACCAGTCACTGGATTTAGGGCCCACCCTAATCCAATATCACCTCATTTAACTTGATTACATCTGTAAATACCTGATTTCCAAATAAGGTACTGAGGTTAGAACATTAAACTTTCTTTTGGAGGGACAAAACTCAACAAACAACAGGAACCATTAACCAACATGGGTGGAGAACTCTGCTATGCCAGGCGCTTAAATAGCCATCTGGAGAGACAGGACCCAGACTATAAGATGCTATGAACACAGAAAACAAACAGAGCTGCAACTAGGACCCTAAAAAGAATTTTTAAAAATTTATTGTCCAAACTAAAATACATTTGATAGTGGAAGTGGGTGCGATGAATGATTACGCCAAGACAATAGGTATGAACCAGCACTATCCTGAACAAACTGTAATATATATTTGCCTTAGTCCTAAAGGGAAAAATCACAATACCAGACTCTTGAATCACAAGTATCATTTTGCATTTAAGTTGCTTCTCAAATGGGCAACTCCATATAATTAAGGTGCTCTGGGGTGGGGCACACAGGGATTTGTGTATTTAATGATGGATGATAATTTCTTTAGAGAAATAAACAATTGAAAGAAATTGTTTATATGTTTTTAAGTGCTGAGGTGTTTTAGTTTATCTAACAATCTGTAACTTTTTGCTGTGAACTTTTTTATGCACTTATAAATAGACTTAGCTAAATTTAAGCCTGACTCTCATCTTCAATTTATGTTGGTTAGCAGCTCCCAAAGAACCTTCTCTATGTTGTCTTCCCTCAGTGTATTTGATCACAGTTGGCAGGAATGTTACTGGTTATCTTCCCTGAAGCTTGTTTCTCACACCACCAAAATTAAACCCATCGTCTAAATCCTTATGAATAGAGTAAGGGGCTGTACAATAATTGCTTAGCTATCCGAAGTCACGGAAATTCAAATGTAATAACAGGCTGAGAAATTTGGGGTTTGTTTGGATCTTTCCAGAAAAAAAATGTGGGAAAAAAAGAAAACTCAACAAGCTGATAGTTTATCATAAAAAGTAGGTCAGCTCCCAGAATGAAAGGATGACTGTGTAATTAACTAGAAGCTTGAAACCCCAAAGTGGGTAAACCACTGTGTTTGTCTTTTTAGAGATTAGCCTTTTCGACATCTTTTCAACATCTTCGACATATCTGCCTGAGTCCTAGATAATAATAATCAATTACATAGTTTGGAACCCCTAGATTACCTACCCACAATGTTAGATATTAGGGTAACTATATAAAAATAAAACGCCACAAGTCTACAGACATTTTTGTTGTGTATTCAGTATATACTTACATGTATAACTAGAAAAATGCAATAATAAACCAGTGACCCCAACTAAAATTAAGTGCATCTTAAAGCAGGATGTGACTCAGTGTGGACTGGACTCATAAAGAAATTCTCAGAGTGAGTGTTGTTATAAGTGCTGTTCCTTGAAAGTGAGAAGATAGAAGAGCATATACCAAGCGGAAAAGATAATGTGCAAAGTCACAAGCAGAGGAGAGAGGAAGGAACTAATATTTATTGAGTAACTGCTATGTGCTGGTCAGAGTACTTCATACCTCACTTATATTATCTAATGTGACCCTCACAGCAAGCCTGGGAGGTAAGTAGAAGTGACAAATCAATCACTAAGTGACACAGCTAGAAGGCAGCAGAGAGAATATCTGAACAAATATTCTCTGATTCCAGAACCTAGCCTTTTGTGCCAGGCTCCCCCAAGGCACCTATTCTACAGAGTAAGGAGACTGGCCTCGCAGGAGGCAAGGCCTTAACGCTGGACAAGAACAGGATCTCCCAAGCGAGAGGAGCCTCAGCTCTCTGGAGTCCCTCTTCAGGAAATAGTCACCGCACTGAGGTGAAGTTTCCTAATTTGGAAATTGGCACACAATCTTCATTTTCTCCTCTACAGCTATTTAAAGGAATTACTCTAAGACTTTGTTTATTACAAGGAAATGTGTAGGGAAAAAAATGACTTTACACAGCTGCCTGTGGGAGTAATTTTTAGCAGCTTGAATTTATATTAAAATAAGCTACAATGTAAGTGTAAATGTGATAAGTCAGTATACTGCCATTTTGTACATTTCAGGGCCTTTCTTTACTTTTTTGACGTGAGCTACCAGATTCTTTTCCCCCTTCACGTACAAAGGATCTTGCAGGAAAAAATAATTGTTTAACTATTCGAGAAGTTGTTCAGCTTGGCTACCCACTCAGGGGTCAAAGTTTCAAAAGTATTCAAATAATAATTACATGGATAGTCTACATAGGAATGACTGTCAGAAGGCAGGAAAGCCTCCTGGATAAAGAAAAGCCTTGGACTAATATAACTTTTGATGTGCATTTTCTCATTAGTGGATAAGAATCTAGGGGTTTCTTAGTTCACAATGATCAAAGGAGCTATCAATGCCATCTCTTTACCTCTACACATGGGACCATGTTTCCATCAGTTAATTAGTATTGATAAAGCCATGTGAAATCCTAAGCTAAAAAGTATATATATTATACACAGGAGACATTGGTGAATGTGTCATCAGAAGCATTATTTGAGTTTTCTTAAAATGAAATATGAGTTCTGCTAAAGGTGCTTCATATTCCTTAGGATGAGGGTTTTAGCAAGGTAGGTTTCATACTCCTTAAACTCAAGGTTTTAAGCCAGGTAAACCCAAGTAGCTAAAAACATGTAAAGATGTTTTTCTCCCTTGGTTAAAGTGGGCAGAGGTGCAATGTATTAACTCATAGAAAGGTTAAGAGCAAAAAACTTTCCTTGCTCTGCAATTTGCTCAAGAAAACTGTCTAGGAAAAGAAGAAAGGGGAAGTGGGAAAAAGGTAAATGCTTTTGCCAGGTCGTTGGACAGAGAAAAATAAGAGCCCCCGCAATCTAGACCACTGGTTCACTGGAAGATTTTTACTATGTACCAGACTCTGTGCCAGGCGTTCAAGGTACAGTCTGAACATGACAGACACAGAGCTTGCAATCTCGTCAGGACAGCACAAAAGTAAATCAGCAATAAGGACAGAATACAGTAAGTGACGAGGAGATTTTTCAGACTTGGAATATCTAGGAAGATCCCTTGGAAACAGCATTGTCTAAGCTAAGACATGATATATGAGGATGAGTTATCCAGATGAAAATTTGGGGTGAACTGGGATGGGAGTTGGAGTGGGGGAAGGGTTTATGTTAGGGATGCTCCAAGCATGGGAAACTGTGTGTTCAAGAACCTATGGTATATTCATACTGTATTCAAGAAACTAAAAAAAAAAAAATTCAGTATGCCTGTGGCACAGAGGGCTCCTTAGGTAGGGCCTGCTTCACACAACTACACTGAATGACACAGCCATGAGCCTTACCCTCAAAGACATTAAATCCACTTGGACAGACAAAACTAAACTGTGAATGAATCAAGGACCAACTACATAGAAAAGAAGTATTCTAAGAAGAGCAAATCAGTGGTGGGGGAAACAATACCTTACTTCTCTGCCTCCTCTCTTCAGTATCCCTTGTGCATGTGAAAGTTTTGTGAAAATGAGAGGAGGATATTCATAATGGCTCCTTGGAAGAGGTTTGCCATTTGTCTGAGTATAAGCATGCTCTTTGGTTCTCTTGCAAGAGGAAGAGGTAAATCAAATGTGCACAAGGAAATACAAGTGAGTGTCAGTATTTGACTGAGGGTAGGAACATGTGGTAAAGAAGGCACATGGTAAAAGCATCAGGTAACCTAGGAGAGGGCAGGAGTTGGTCAAGAATTTAGTGAGTTAATACATATGGCCCTTTGATCTGAGTGGGAGTTCCGTAAGTGGACCAGAAAATTACAACAGGAGGTGTATACAGTACAGAGATTATTCTCTAGGGAAATTCTAAGACCTAGTCACAAAACCACTGGGGAAAAAGTGAACTCCTTTTAGATGTCGAATCCCTTACAACCCTATGCAAGTTGTAGTCAGAAACTCAGCTGCTTCCATAACCAGGGAAGACGCAAATTAAGATAAGACTGAGACAGCCACATTAATTTTAACGCACTAGTCACTGCAGTGGTCAATCCTCAACAAGGCTTATATATCACTCTCAAAGTGGTCATTTTCCACAAGAAGATTTATTAGAGACTTTAGTTAGTCAAGAGGTTGAAGACTTCATGCTCCTTTACTTATCCTCCTTTGGTGGTGTAGACTTACTGCACTTTTGGTACATATGGGAAGGTCCACCAGCAAGCAGATGGGTAGGGCTTGCTGTGAAGGGGTTTTTTTTAGTGTACAGTTTAGATAGTCATGTGCGCGCGCGCGCGCGCGTGTGTGTGCTATAAGTAAGATAATAGCGCAAGGATAAAGAAGGAGAAAAGTGAAGGGACTGGAATGAGACAGATATAAGTATAAATGAGGAGAAAAAATATGCAAGAAAAAATAAAAGGAAAGACAGGGCTACGAAAGTATAATATAGAGAGCAGGGAAATGATTAGGTAAAGTATACAAGGCTAACATTCATGTACCTTTTTACACATACAAAAAAATTATGTGTATCAGGGCTATATTTATAAGTAGTTTAAAAAAACTGACTGGAAAGATCACATCAGGTTCAGAAAATGGTTCTCTCTGTGAAGGAAGTAGGGAGGAAAATGGAACTGGTTAGGTGGAGGAAAGAAAGTCAACTTTATCTGTGCTTTAAGTTCAAAACAATGTGAATGAAAACGGCCCCATTTTTAAATTCCAGGCAGGTACATGTGGATTTGTTATATTCTCAGCAGTTTTATGGTAATGATGGTGTGTGTAATTTTTTAAAACAGAAAAAGAGAAAGATGGACAGGGTTTTGATGACAAAGTATAAAGCAGTGGTCCCCAACCTTTTTGGCACAGGGACCGGTTTCGTGGAAGACAGTTTTTCCACTGACGGGGTGGGGGCCGGGGGCAGGGTTCAGGCTGTCATGTGAGCGATGGGGGGCGATGGGGAACGGCAGATGAAACTTCGCTCGCTCACCCACCACTCACCTCCTGCTCGCCTGGTTCCTAACGGGCCGAGGACTGAGGACCATCAGTGGTCCAAGGCCCAGGGGTTGGGGACCGCTGGTGTAGAGCATTAAGGTACACTGCCTGCCAGCTAATTACCAGCCATGTGAGACAGGCAGGTATTTAATGTCACAGCGTCTGGGAGTGACTGGAGGGCAGCTGGTTTCCCACCCAGGATGAAGAGAATCATCTTTGGTTCCTTCTAGTCTCCGTATGCTTTTCCTAGCATCACCTCTAGGAGCCACGCTGGCTGCTTAGTCGCTCTCCGCGGCTCAGCTTTGTTTACTTTCTGAGGTTGCTGATTAACTGATGTGTTTTCTGTCAACTGAAATTTACAGACACATTACCATGTTTGACAGGCACTGTGAGCTACAGTACAAGAATTTCCTGAGGAGAAAAGTGCAGCAAGCTTTACTGCAAGGCTTTTAATTCCCTTCTAGCTAAGGCAGTGTTTCCTACCTCTATTAATACCATTGGTGTGAAATGTTAAAAATCCCTCACTAAAATTCTTGTTCACCAGGTGCCTACATTTCCAAAAGGTAACTTTTCTTCTAAACCAAGGTAGAGTATAATAGATACTTGCAACACAGATTCTTAATAACAGGCTATGTTGACCCAGCAAGAGAAGCTTTTCATATTTTATGAAGGGGAGCAGAAGTTAAAGCCTCCAGTCAACAAGTTACCCAGGCTCTGAATAAGTATAGACCTGGGAAAAGAGAAACTGAGGTGCTTTGAAAGACAAATGAACAGAAGCAAGTACACAGAAAAAAAGATTGATTTGTGTATTTTATTGTGCAGGAGCTATACTAGCCCGAAGGTGTGGACTGGTTAATGAATTTCCTGAGGTCACACAAGATGAGGTCAGTAGCATATAGAATCAATGGATAACCCTACATCCAAAGAAGAAGAAAACAATGACAGGTAGAATGACTTTTAGAAATCCTTCAGGCACAAAAGGAGCCATGAACATAAAATCCAGATAATCTCAGAAAGTGTCACCGAAGGTTAGAACAAAGTAGGATTCTGTGATTTAAGAAGTACATAATATTTTTGTCTATTTATTTAATATAAGCCATGCCAATACTCACTATCAACCCACACTGGCCCCAGCTTACCAAAAACGAAACTAGGCAAAAAGTAGCTGAGGGTCACAAAGCACTGCATATTATAAATGATCACTTCTACACATGTGGCTTGGCTACCACACCAGCCTGTCTTCTTACCCTTATACTGCCTGCAGCAGCAGCATTTGCAGTTATTTAATTATATTTGAGCAAATTCTGAAGAAGAGACCAAGAAATTATTATATGGATACAATTAAATGAAAAAAACTCTTGAGTGTTTAAGATAAAATCTGGGGCCTGAGCTAGAGTCTGAAAGTACTGAAAGGGTAAACTGTGGCTTTGGAGTATTTCTGGTTCATGATAGAGATTTCACTAGTAGAACTGGAAGCAGAGGAACAATTGATCATTCACCTGAAAGCAACTGCCAGACAACACTAACTCTTTGGTGGTTTTGTGCTAAAGAAGAGACCGGTTTGTTTCCTGCTTAACAGGAATAGAAAGCTAAGTTGCCAGTCTTCTAACCTTATAATAAATATATGTTATATACATGACCATGTGCATCCATCCATGTGAAATACATACACATGGAGAAATATCACTCCCCAAAATATTTACACAGGTATAAATTTATTAAGGAGGTACTAGTACCTTGTTTGAGATGTTAAGAGCCAAGTATTATGCAACCCCGGTGTAGTTTCTCTCATTACTAGATGAGTTGAAGAAAGAAAAGAAAAAAACAAGCACAATGAAATTGAAGGAAGAACTGCAGCTCTGGCAGATGCTTCTCTTATGTGAGCTTTCTTCTAAAGAGGATGAAATGCAGATGCAAATGAAAAGTGAAAGTTTCAATGTGTTTTGTATAAATGTGAGGAGTAAACACGTCGAGCAGCTAAATTAGTTGCATGTGTTGAGAGAGAAGGGTGATATCATTTGAAGAGCTAAAATTGGAGGTGAGCAGTGACAATGACCGAGAAACAAACTCTCTAGGTGTTAGTGTCAATATAGGAGATGAGAAACAGAACGGAGAGTCTAGAGAGGAAGCAGGGAAACAGTCTGATCAAATTATGTTTGGTCGCGTTTAAGAAGTATGTGCCTGAGAAAGGGAAGGAAAGAGGGAGAAGTTCATACCAACACACTTTAACAAGCAAGCAAATAAATATAATTTTAAATTAACTTGCCATGGTGATATTAGTCCACTGTCAAAAGGACAGATGCAAGCAGATTAGATGAGGAAGAAGCATGCTATTTGGTAACTAAGAGAGAACTAAATATTTATATCATGACATCTAAGTTACCCAAAGTAGTATCCAGGAAGATGGAGGGTAGGTCATCCAAGTAAGTGAATATTTAGAATAATGAAATCTTAACCCGTTACATGTGACTACAAACAAGGCAATCATTTTGTTGAAAAGCTCACTGAGATATATAGGACTCCTCCCTGCTCAAATAACATACACAATAGCATTTACCCTTTTCTTGGTAACACAGAAATCCTATCATGAGCATCCTGCTGATGTTCTGGATGTCGCATAGCAATTGAGGACTTCGGATTTCAGAACGGACTCACTGAATTCCTCCCACCTACTAAGTTAGTCTAGATGCCAATTTTTAGCATCTCTTCCTCTGTGGCAAGTCTAATGATATGGAGGGCAGCCTCTTCACTAAATGTCCACAGACTGCTGCTCTAGTTATTTAAGCAGTTTCTTCCTTTATCCCTAGGCTGGCTTCCTAGACATCCTTTGCTCACTTTCTGGGTGGAACCTAACATGAAGTAAAGGCTGATAGAGGAAAAATTAGTTTTAGTCATTTTGTGTCATACTGACTCACAAAGGAAAAATGTGGTTCTACTCGGCTAAACAGCACAATGTATGAGATTCATGCATAGGCTGATTCTGATTTAGAGAAATTTTATGCTAAATTTTGATAGTGAAAATTATATACTACTTGACAGGTAGCGGGAGAGTGCCTTGCTATTATCATCTTGCCTTCTCTCATCTGATTTTTGCCTTACACTCACCCTTGTGCACACTGTCCACACTCAGCCTTTAGCCAATTTTTCACATTGACACTTCTGTGCAACAGCAAAAGCTCCAAAGAAGTCCCACTCTATTATGTGCTTCAAGATAAGATATACACAAAAATAGCATTTTTTGGAAAACATGTCACCACCTTAAACACAAAATCTTTCCCAACTCCTACGTCTAGTCCATGATTCCTTCTTTCAGAAAGGAGGCAGGAGAGGTTAGATGAAATGAAGTAAGCATTTCCTCCCTTGAGAATCTGCTTGCTCAATATCTTAACCTTGCAACTATACTTAATATTTTCTTTGGATTAAATGTCATAGATATAAGATACAGCTACACTAAACATGAATGTGTACCTAAGTTTAATACAAATGACCTGGATGCCTCAAGGGGAGTTTTTTATACTTCCCTCTGAAATAAGAAGGTGTAGATAAATGACCCCTCTTATTTCAGAGGGAAAGAGAGTTCTAGGTTTGTCATTTGGCTTTTTTTATGTTTGTCTCATTATTCAAAAGAAGTAATGCACTCCCCATTTGTCTGCTCTGAGAAAAAACACAGATGGCTTCTTGGAATTGTGTAGATCTAAAGTGCTTAAAAGGGAGGGAGGGGATATGGGGATATATGTATATGTATAGCTGATTCACTTTGTTATAAAGCAGAAACTAATACAACATTGTAAAGCAATTATGCTCCAATAAAGATATAAAAAATTTTTAAAAAGTGAGTCTCATTTTGATTGAATTAACTAGAGATGTTATCTGAAAAGAATTAACTCAATCATATATCAAATACTTAAGACAAACAAGAATAAACTTTTCCTTCCTGCCTTCCAGAAAAAGGGAGGGGCATATATCCTTCACTCAGCAATCAGAAAAGTTTCTTCACTGCTTAGGGGTGACTGGATGTAATGACAAAGAATCAGAGATAAAAAGTTAGAATGAAAAGTCTTGGGTTTTCCAGTTTAAAAATGGTGGTGTAGAAGACCTTGAACTCACCTCCTACCACAGACACAGTGAATATACACCTACACATAAAGCAGTTCTTCCTGAAGAAGAACTGAGAGCTGATAACAGATTCTGCACAGCAAACAATAGAGGGACTACACAGAGATGGGTAGGAAAGACAGAGACATGGTACCAATGGGAATCCCACACCCAACACAGCAATCTGCATTAGGGAAGGATATCACTGAGAAGCCAGGTTGTAGACTCACCCTGGGACACAGTGAAAAAACAGTGATTTTAAAGGGCACCTAGACTATACATTAAGGAAATCCATTTACTAACCCCAGAGGATCTGCCAAAAAAGTGGGGAACTGCTGGAACTCTCTCTGTGGTCAAAGGTTCCAGAGAGCACCATATTTTGCATTCCTCCTCCACCTTGATAGCAAGGTGGAAATATGGCTCACACTCTAGGTGGTCTGCCAAGGCTGCCCCAGTGCACCCCAAGCCCTTCGATTGTACCAGCTACAGCAATCCAGCTAAAGGTGGCCCTAGCACAGGGCACCACAAGACCCCATGCCTGCATTTTTCCAAAGAAGACATACTAATGGCCAACAGGCACATGTAAAGGTTGTCAACATGACTGATCACCCAGAAAATGCAAGTCAAAATCACAACGAGATACCACATCACACCTGTCAGAATGGCTATTATCAAAAAAAAAAAAAGAAAGAACAAGTGTTGGCAAGGATATGGACAAAAGGGAACCCTTGTGCATTCTTGGTGGAAATGTAAATTTGTACAACCACTATGGAAAACAGTATGAAGTTTCTTCAGATTAAAAATAGAACTACTATATGATCCAGCAACTCCACTTCTGGATATTTATCTGAAAGAAATGAAAACACCAATTTGAAAAGATATATGTACCCCAGTGTTCATTATAGCATTAGTTACAATAACCAGGATATGGAAGCAACCTAACTGTCCACAGAGAAATGAATGGAAAAAGAAGATGTGGTATATACATACAATAGAATATTACTCAGCCATTAAAAAAGAATGAAATCTTGCCATTTGTAACAACATGGATGGACCTAGAGGGTAAGTGAAATATGTCAGACAAAGAATGATAAAAAGCATATGATTTACTTATATGTTGAACCTAAAAAACAAAACAAATGAACAAAAATAATAAAACAGAAATAGATTCATAGGTACAGAGATCAAACTGGTGGTTGCTAGCAGGTAGGGGAGTAGAGAGATAAGCTAAATAGGCAAAAGGGATTAAGAGGTACCAACTTCCAATTACAAAATAAATAAGTCACAGGGATGTGATGTATGGCATAGGGAATATAGTCAATAATAAGGTAATAACTTTGTATGGTGACAAATGGTAACTAGACATCGTGGTGATCATTTCATAATGCATAAAAATATCAATTCACTATGTTGTACACCTGAAACTAATATGATCTTGTAAGTCAATTTTACTTCAATTAAAAAAAGAATGAAAAGTTTTACTGCCTTAATAACTAGACATGAGAATCTGAAAGTCCCTCCAACTATTGGACAACATATAACAATAAATGGACAACCTGAAACTCAAGAAGAAGGCAGCATGATTGAGCAAAAAGAAGGCTAGATGACAAAAAAGCAAGAATGATATACTGACCTAGATTCAAACTGGAAAGATATTACTCATTCCTGAAGAAGCAGCTGGTGATCAAAGTATAAACTATCCTTATACGATAAGTTTATTTCCCAAATGACTGATAACAAGATGCCGCCATCTTTAAGTTCTCCAATTTTCTGGGGTCACTCTTCCTGTAGTTTATATTTTAAGTAGGTCAAGGCCTCATCCTTCATAATCCTCGGAGGATTTTACATATTTCACAAGAATTCTGAGAACTACTAGGGTCAAATGCTCTCATGGTCACCTCTTATGCTGCTTCACAGCAAAGTCAACAACCTGAAACCAAATATTACCCATCTTTGTTTTTAAAGTCCTTCAATCAACCTCTATTCTTCCCTCCCTACCACCATGGAAATCTCTCATTGGAAAAACTTTCCTCTCAAAAAGCCCAGCTTCCTAACACATTGCTGCATCAACCAGCATAAGCATCCTTAAATCTCACCTTTCATACCGTCCCTAACTTCTATCTCCCAGGCTACCTGAGTTACCTCTAGATTCTCTTTTATGCAAAGTTATTCAGCACTCAGCTTTGCCTTCTATTTCACAACAGTGACTGTACATTGGAATCACCTGAGAAACATATAGCATACCAAAGACCAGGTCCCATCCTATACCAAATGAATTACCATCTCTGTGGGTGAGACCAGAATATCATTACATTTTAAAAGTTCCCCAAGTGATTCTAATGTACAGCCAAAGTTGAAAACTTTTCTAGCCCAGTGCCCCTTGGGCTTTAATGTGCATAGAAACCACTGGGGGGTCTTGTTAAAATACCGATTCTGATCAGTAGATGTGAAGTGAAGGCCCAAGATTCTGCCTTTCTAATAAGCACCCCGTACTACCCTAGTAGCAAGATTCTAGACCAGTAATTTCCAAACTTGTGGCACACTGAAATCATGCGGGGAGTTTTAAAAACTGATGCCTGGGCCCTCACCCCAGCCATCAGAATTTTTAGTTTTCTAGGTGTTTCCAAACCCCTGTTTTAGACCATGAATTCAGGAAGAGTGAGTCTGTCATATCTGTTATCGCTTCCATTTCCAAACCAAAGCCATCTTTCCAATATCAATCTGGCTATTCCCCTTGTGTGCAAAAGCTTTTGTAGTTGGCTCTTATTTTAAACAGCATTTTTCCATCCCAGTTAAAGAATGCTGTACATGTGTCTAGGACAACTATTTATTAACTAGTATTAGTTACTGTCCACTAGGAATTGATATGCAAAGACCCAATACAATAACACCTTTGAGTATATCTTTACCTAAATAGACATTTCTCCAAAGAAGACATACAGATGGACAACAGGCACATAAAAAGATGCTCAACGTCACTAACTATTAGAGAAATGCAAATCAAAACTACACTGAGGTATCACCTTATACCAGTCAGAATGGCCATCATGAGAAAGTCCACAAATAATAAATGCTGGAGAGGGTGTGGAGAAAAGGGAACCGTCCTGCAATGTCTGTGGGAATGTAAATTGGAGCAGCCACTATGGAAAACAGTATGGAAGTTCCTTAAAAAATTAAAAACAGAGTTACCATACGATCCAACAACCCCAATCCTGGGCATATAAATTCAAAAACTCTAATTTGAAAAGATACATACACCCCGAAGTTCATAGCAGCACTATTACAATAGCTAGGACATAGGAGCAACATAAATATCCATTGTTAGATAAATGGATAAAGAAGATGTGCTATATATACACAATGAAATATTACTCACCCATAAAAAAGAATTAAATAATGCCATTTGCAGCAACATGTATGGACCTAGAGATTATTGTACTAAGTGAAGTAAGTCAGAGAAAGAAAATATCATGTGGTATCACTTATATGTGGAATCTAAAAAATGATACAAACGAACTTACAAAACAGAAATAGACTCAGATATAGAAAACAAATTTATGGTCACCAAAGGGGAAAGGGGGGGAGGGATAAATTAGTAGGAATTTGGGATTAACAGATACACACTACTATATATAAACTAGATAAACAACAAGGACCTGCTGTATGGCATAGGGAACTATATTCAATATCTTGTAATAACCTATAATGGAAAAGAATCTGAAAAAGAATATATATATATATACACATATATATATATAAAACTGAATCACTGTGCTATAGTTTCCCTGAAACTAATATAACATTGTAAATCAACTATACTTCAATAAAAAATTGTTTGTTTGGGGGAAGAAAAAATAAGTATTATCGTTAGCAGGTATTTCTAAATCCAGGTGGACTTTATCAGCCATCAGATCTCAATAATAAGACCAACTGGACATTGCTCCATAATTGGTATCACAATATGGGCTCTTGTAAAATTGGTACTTAAGTACCAGGAGTGCCAAAGTCTTACCCTGGGGGGTAGTTAATGGGTTATTCATTTAATGGAAGCCCATCCGGATGTCAAGAGAATCACTGGTGAGTCTATATGGGGAGTCAGAGTCAGTGGTTGACTATACCACTAGCTTTATAGGCAGACACTCCTATGTTTAAATTCTCTCTTCAATTTTTGAGCTCATTTTTTCCCATCTATAAGAACTGGAATAATTCTAATTCTGCCTTCATTACGCACATATACACAAACACCACATATATATGGAGAGAGAGAGAGAGAGAAGTTAAAGAGAAATATATATATATTAAATCATTGCCTGTCCATAACCCTTTGCTCAATAAAAATTAACATCTTTCCTTTGCATATTACACTCCAACCAGTTTGCAATTATAATTGGCAAGTAAGATTTTTTTCAAATATCAGTACTTTCATAGCTTGATTTTATATCATTCTATTCGTAATTCTACTCCTAACACTATTAAGCAGAACAGTATACTAGATGTTGTACAGAGGTGTGAAGGAAGTAGATATGTTTTAAGGTATCTGAAAAGCATATGACTTACTGTCTTACAGAATAAACATAAATATATGAATATATAAAAACATATACTTACACACACAGCTAGTTTCAGCTGTGCAAAGAACCAGACATGAGGTCTGTACTGTTGCTGAGAGACCAGGCCCTGGGGACATCTATCTGTGAAAGCTGCATAAAAATGATGAGTTTGTATAGAATTTTTAAGCCACAAAGGAGGGGTCTTGGTGTGACAGAAAAGCGAGAGAGAGCAGGTAGAACAAAGAAGAACACTATTTAAACAGTGTCATTGTCAGTGTTCAGTGGCAATACAATCCCATCAAGAAAACTACAGATCAGGATTTAAGGACCTACATTTTTTAATAACTGAATATAAAATGAATTAGCTTTTTAAAGCTTAAGGTTCAAAGGTACTATGGGATTCTCCTTTCTCTTCTCTGACAATTCTGTAGTGTTTTATACAAAAGAGACATAGTTCAAGGGATTTAAAGGGTATCCTATTACCTTGAAGATCAGTCTGATCTGCAATTGCCTTGCTGTTGTGAGTTCTTTCTGCAGAAACTGGAGACCTTTGAATAGTTTTCACCTCAGAGTACTTTTAAGTCTTTTCCAAAAGTGAAATGTGTGTTTGTCATGTGTATTTGGCAGGAAGGACAGGAAAGCAGATAAAGCTTTTATTGTACTTGATACTCTGACAATTTGAGTTTCATTCACTTATAATGAGATGGCTGAATTTTGCAATAAATAATAGCTGCTCCATTCTCTGATCCAACCAGGCTCCATGCTTGTATAATCAGATGATATAAATGAACAGACCAAAAAGTCAGCAGTCTCACCATGTACTATCAATGTTAAATTGGTCAAATACCCTTTAAGACTATCAGTAAATGGATGCCATGATATGAGAGAACTGAGATGGCCAGCAGGTTTTCCAGCACTGTTCAGCACTATTCTGAACTCAGTTGTCTTTTTACCATTGTTCTTTTTTATTTTTATGCTTTTTAAAAAATCACCTATCAAGGATACTTGAAAACAAGGAATATTGCAAAATCCAACTCTTTCACTACATTGTTTCTACTCTAAAGAGGTCAAGAATCACTATTCCAACCTCTTAGACACAGAGCCTTAAATAGAAGTATCTTCTCTACCAGAAGAGGAACAAGAATTTTCAGTTTGGGAGCACTCCAACAGCCAAGTGCTATGAATAGAACAACAGTATAGATTGGCTGTCCTGCTTGAGTCCTTATGCCTTCAATACCGGCTTCAATTCTATACTCAAGGTGCGGTGGTTCAATTTTTAAGTTCCATATAATCTCACACTGAGTATGCAACAATAGATGCTGGAAAATCTTCAATACTTGAACCCATCATTTGGCTGAGGTTGCAGGGCAACGAACTAACCTGAAATCTAAAAAAAAAAATGCACTCCAAGGATAAATGGAAAGCAAGAACTTGATGAGCTGGGGGTAGATGCTCCTGGACACATGTAATAAGAATTCATCTAAAATATTTAAAGAATTGTTACAGGCTGAGTGTTGGCTAGTCGGAGAATATAGAACCCCTATGGGCTGCAAACATAAGGGGTAATTGCCCCCACTTGCAGACCCACTCTGCAGAGACCGTGCAGAATTTTCACAAAAACACTGTGAGAGTATTAAGTAAGCTTCCCTTGAGATGCACTCCTGGTGAGGGAACAGTCTGTTGGAAAAGCACACCCCTACTTGGATCCTTTTCTCCAATCTCTCCTAGGATTAAAGGCCTTCAACTGTTGAAGAAGGGAAACAAGCCCTGTCTCCCTTCCCCTAAGGCACTGTTGAAACCCACTGTAGCTAAGGGACTGGAATAGAAAAACAACTCTCTACCTTTAAAGGAGGAGTAAGAACAAGTGCTGGCCCAGACCACAGAAGCTCTTCTTCAGCTAGGTGAGCAACAATATCATGAGGTCTCACTCCTATGACACAGTACACTGCCTAAAACTAAATCTTAATCAAAACAACAGAGAATATGCCACCACAACCACACACACACACACCCACCCCAACATGCAACTAGAGGTGAGTAGCAAGGAACACCAGTATGCTTTTGGGAAACAAGCAAGATCATGGAGGGAGACCCTCTCAAAGGGAAGATCTAAAGCAGAGGGTAGAGCAGCCATCATAAAAACCTGACAAACCAGCCTCCACTGTGGGTAGAAGGTAATGCTAAAAGATTCAAAGTTTGTGTTGCACAGAAGGTAACCATAGCAACAACGAAATACAAATGGAGCTCAACTCCTGACTTCACTGACCCAACCTCTCTCCATACTAAAGGCCTAGCAGAAGAAAGGTGTTACATCATCCTCAAGCATAAAAATTATTTATCTCAGTCTTTGCTATCCTATACAAGATATCCAAATGCCAACAAAATATTAGAAGGCATCAAACAAAGTAAATAAAAAACAATGCATTGTCAAGAAACAAAGCAACAAACATACCCAATCTCAGGTATGATATAAATGTTGAAAACAACAGACTAGGAATTAAAAATAACTGTTATTAATATATAAATTAAGATAAAAGAGCAAAACACAAATATATGCTGTCTAAAAGATACCCACTTTAAATATAAAGCCGTAGATGGATTAAAAGGAAATGGAGGGCTTCCCTGGTGGTGCAGTGGTTGAGAGTCCGCCTGCCGGTCCAGGGGACGCAGGTTCATGCCCCGCTCCGGGAGGATCCCACATGCCACGGAGTGGCTGGGCCTGTGAGCCATGGCCGCTGGGCCTGCGCGTCCGGAGCCTGTGCTCTGCAACGGGAGAGGCCACAGCAGTGAGAGGCCCGCATACTGCAAAAATAAATAAATTTAAAAAGGAAATGGAAAAAAAAAGATATATCATGCAAATGCTAAAGATAGACATCTGGAGTACCTATATTAATACCAGACAAAGTAGACATGAGAACAAAGAATATTGTTAGGGATGAGGAGAAATGTTAAATAACAATAAAGGGGTTAATTCTCCAAGAAGACAAATAATAATCCAAAATGTTTATGGACTTAACAACAAAGCTTAAAATATATAAGGCAAAAACTAATACAAATAAAAGGAGAAATAAACGAATTCACAGTTGGTGATTTATGTCTCTCATTAATTGAAAAAATAATTAGGCAAAAAAATCAATACAGATATATAATAGAAGACCTATCAACCTTATTTAACTTCATTTATATTTATACAATACACTACTAAACAACAGCAGAATACACATGATTTTCAAGAGCACATGAAACATTCAACAAGATAAGCCATCTTCTGAGTAATTTAACAAATACAAAAGAATTGAAATTACACAGATTAGATCCTCAAACCTCACATATAATCAAAGAAACGCAATTAAAAATAAAGATAACATTTTCTACCTACTCACTTGGAAATGATTTTTTTAATACTAAAATACAATCTTGGAAAAGACTGCTAGAATACACACTGCTAATGGGAGTGTACATTGGTACAGTCAAGAGAATTTATCAAACAATTTATTACAAACCTTAAATTTTGCAAAATTTGACTTAGAAATTCACCTTGTAAAAACTAATACTAAATAAATCATAAGAAACCTGCACAAAAATATGTATAAGAATTGTCTTGAAGTATTATTACAATGGTAAAAACTAGAAATAATTTAAATATGTATCAATATATTAACTCATAACAAATAAATATCCCTTCATTGAGTACTATGTACCAAGAACTGCTCTAGGCACTGAACCGGGAGGAGTAAGACAATCAAGTTCCCTACTTCCATAATAGTAGGGAAAACCAACAATTAAAAAATAAATAAATATATGATATAATTTCCAGTAGCAATAGAAAATTTGTGAATTCACCAAGTAAATTTGGTACATTTATACAATAGCATGCTATGTAGTCATTAAAATCAAATTGCAGGGGAAAAAAAATTGACGTAGGAAGGTATTTCCACTATATTGCCATTTGTAACATGCAATAAAAGACACGTATATAAACTGAATTGTACCATGTTTATCACAGAAAAAAAGGCGCAGTATGAAAAGAATGATGCAAGAATATACCCTAAAATATTAATAATTATTATTTTTCAACTGTGAATTTTTTACTTTAAATTCTGTTTTCCAAATGTTCTAAACTGTACTTACATTACTTTTGTAATCAGAAAAACATGCTCTTCAAAATAAGATTAGGCCATGAAACAAAGCAAAAATATAAAACAATTGAGGGGAACGTTTTTATGCTAGTAGTTGTTTGTAGTTCTTTGTTTATAATTTAGGATGGGGGAAATTTAATAAAATGTATAGGTCTAGGAGAAAATAAATACAAAAAAAGATGGCTAAAAAAATGCAACAGAGAGTGGTTGTTTAGACAAGGCCCCCCAAAAGATGGAGGTTATGGCATCCTAGGCACAGTCTTGAAGAGGAAAAGAAACACGTATTTTTTGAAATAGGAAAAATCAGAAGATAAATAAAACTTCAAAGACAGTTTAGATGGTGCATAAAAGCACAAAGATAGTTTAGAAGGAAATAAAGTTGGGAAATTTCATAATAAATATGTACAGTTTCCTTCATTAAGAGTTAATCAATTGTGTCAGCTCACACTTAAACAATCAGGAATGAGTATACAAGCCTGGCAGAACAAAAAAGATTTGCATGGCTAAATGAGATCAATGTGAAAAGGAGTCAACTTAGATGAATAAAGGATTACTCAAGAACTATGAGGCACCAACTACATTCAGAGAAACCAAGTAATAGTGAGATCAACCAATATGGCCATGTGACTTTGCCCAGACTCCCTTTGTACTATGGAAACAGGAGCAGAATTGAGATTAAAAGTGAACTGGTTCTCTCCACTAATCCTTGCAAAACATTTTAAATTCATAGGTGAGTTATACCATAGGAAAGGAAATAAGGTTCTTAAGTGTTTTTTATTTTGCAACAGCATAGAAATAAACTGTTTCCTAGGTGGGACTCTTCTTTTTTTTCATCTTGCCTTTAAAAAGAAAACCTTTTCTCATGTTTCTGAATGAAGCTCATCACTTATAAAAGGAGGCGTGTCACATATCTGAGATATATTTGAATTCGCATGGGTTGATTAACTCTAGGTGGAATCAGTAGAAGCCAGTGGTTTCACGTATTCATCTCTTAACTCCAAAACTTTCCCTTATTTATGGTAAGGAAAACAAGGCAGAAAAAAATATATTTCTGGGACTTCTGTAGTGGTGCAGCGGTTAAGAATCCATCTTGCCATACAGGGGATGCTGGTTCGATTCCTGGTCAGGAAACTAAGATCCCACAGGCCATGGGACAACTAAGCCCGCATGCCACAACTACTGAGGCTGAGCACCACAACTAGAGAGTCTGCATGTCGCAACTACAGAGCCCATGTGCTCTGGGGCCTGTGCGCCACAACTACAGAGCTCACACACTCTGGAGCCCATGAGCCACAACTACAGAGCCCATGTGCCACAACTACTGAGCCCATGTGCTCTGGAGCCCATGCACCACAACTAGAGAGAAGACCACATGTCACAACTAGAGAAAAGCCCACATACCACAACGAAGAGCCCACGTGCCACAACAGAAGATCCCACGTGCCACAACTAAGACCCGATGCATCCAAAAGAATAAATAAATATTTTTTTAAAATTTATATATTTCCTTCATATTACCTCAAAATATCTTTGATTAGCATAAAAGCAGCTATATCAAATGTCAATGTGCTACTTTGATTCTTCTTGCTTCTACAAACACCATATTTAATCATGATCATAACTGTCATCATGGCTCTTTACTAAACCCAGATGTATCTTTCTGTTTGGAATCTTCCACTACTTCCCTATGTCTTACAAGTTCAAATTTCTTAGCTGCAATCATCTTTCTTACCTAAAGTTACCTTATGTATTCTTTGGGCCCTAGAAGAAAGCCAAGACTGTGATTTGCTTACCATGGCACAAAAGTTGGCACATGGAAAAAGCTTAAAAAACACACCATAAACAAAAATTTTGAACACCAAAGAAAATCACATGCAGGTTGATCTTCTCTTATTTGTGTCCAAAGCTTGTATATGTTTAGCTGATAAATCTTTTCTTGGGCTTCTTCTTGGCTCTGTGAAAAAGTGGTGGTTGAAAAGTACAGCTAAGAGAAGCACATCTAGACTGGAAGAATAAGGACCTCTGAAAATCTACTCCTCCATAAAAGTTCCTCTAAAAAAAGAACAAGAATACTGGCAAAAATTGTAAATATCAACTTTTTTTAACTCTGGAAAGTAAGAAAAGGCTTTCAACAATCTGAGGAGTGTTCCATCAAGAAAAATGGCTGAATCTCAAGAATAACAAACTTCATGACATTTTAACTTGTGCTATTCCCATGCTTCTCTCCCAGCTGCATTATAGGTTTATAAACCAGTAGTCTTAGAACCATGGTAGTTATAAAAAACCAGCAGCCTAGCAGCCATTTGGAGGAAACAAAATGGGTTTGGAGCTCCCCCAAAAGTCCCATCCCAGAGAGCTATCAGTATTAGATTTATTTGGCAGCTCCCTAAGAAAGTCCCATTCACAGAGCTTGTCTTTATTTCATTTAATTGAAAATTTCCTCAGTGAGGAAAGCCTTATAACCTGGATATTTGTCAAAAATAAAATGTTCTAAGAAAGTAGTATGAAAATCTTTTGTCAACAAATTAGACAACTTAGATGAAATGGACAAATTCCTAAAAAGATACAACCTAAAAAAAACTGATTCAAGGAGAAACAGAAAATCTGACTAGAACTGTAACAAGCAAAGAGACTGAAATAGTAATTATAAAACTTCCTGCAAAGAAAAGCCCGACCCAGATAGACAGCTTCAGTGATAAATTCTACTTGACAATTAGAGAAAAACTGATACCAATTCTTCACAAATCTTCCAAGAAATATGAGAATACTTCCCAACTTGTTTTATGATTCCAAAACTAGATTAAGATGCCACAATAAAACTAGATTAAGATGGAAAAAAATAGATTAAGATGCCACAATAAAAGAAAATGACAGACCATTATTGTTAATGAATACAGATGCAAAAAGCTTCAACAATATACTAGCAAATGAATCCAGCAATACGTAAAAAAAAGAGATTACACACCATGGCCAAGTAGGAGTTATTCTAGGAATGCAAGGTTGGTTCAACATCCCAAAATCAGTGTAAAACACCAGATTAATTAATAAAATGAAGATTAAAACCACATGGAGGTCTCAATAGACACAGAAAGGATTTGAAAAAACCCAACCACTTTCATAATTTAAAAAAAAAAAAAAAACACTTAAACTACGAACACATGAAACTTCCTTACCTTTATATAGGACGTTTACAGAAAACCCATAGCTGACATACTTAACAGTAGAAGACTGTTTGCTTTCCCCCTAAAAACAAGAAACAACACAAGGATATCACCACTTCTATTCAACATCGTACTGGAAGTTTTATCCAGGAAAAATAGAAAAGAAAAAAAGGGGGGGGCTCCCAGATTTGAAAGGAAGCAATAAATCCATCTCTATTTGTAGATCATGCAATCTTATATATAGAAAATCATAAAAATCCAGCAAAAAAATACAGCTAATAAACAAGTTCAGCGAAGTTACAGAATACACAATCGATAAAATACCAACTTGAATTCTATACACAGCAATGAACAGTTCAAAAATGAAATGGAGAAAAAAATTCCATTGACAATAGCATCACAAAAAATAACAGTAATTAGGAATACATTTAACAAAAGAAATTAAATACATGTACTCTGAAAACTATAAAACGTTAGTAAGAGAAATTAATGAAAACCTACGTAAATTAAAAAAACATTTTATTTTCATGGATTGGAAGACAATTACTATTAACAGCAATATTTCCCTAACTAATCTACAGATTCAATGCAATCTCTACCCAAATCACAACTGGCATTTTTGCAAGAATCGATAAGTTTATCCTAAAATTTATATAGAAATTCAAGGGGCCAAGAATAGCCAAAACAATCTTTGAGAAGCACAAAGCTGAAGGTCCCAGTAAAATGGGGGAAACAACAATCTTTTCAACAAATGGTACTAGAACAAATGGGTATCCACACAGAAAGAAATTAATTTGGACCCCTACATCACACCACATGCAAAAATTAACTCCAAACTGAGCACAGACCTAAATATAAGAGCTAAAGCTGTAAGACACTTAGAAGAAAATAGGAATATATCTTTGTGATCTTGGGTAGGCCAGAGTTTCTTAAATAATGACACCAAAAGCACAAGCAACAAAGAAAATAAATTGGACTTCATTAAAATTAAAAACTTTAGTTGTAAATCACACCATCAAAAAAGTGATGTGACAACACAACCCAAAGAGTTACAGAAACTATTTGTGGATCACAAATCTGATAAGGGATTTATATTTAAAATATAAAAGAAATCTTACAACTCTATAATAAAAATACAAATAATTCAGTTGAAAAATGAGCAAAGGATCTGAATAGACATGTCTTGAAAAAAGATATATAAATAGCCAATAAACACATGAGAAGATGTCCAACATCATTAGCCATCAGGGAAAGTCAAATCAAAACTGCAGTAAAATACCACTTCACATCCACCTGATGGCTAAAATCAATAGGACAGATGATAACAAGAATGTGGGGAAACTGGAACTCTCATACTTTGCTTGTAGGATTATAAAATGATACAGACACTTTGGAGTACTGCTTGGTAGTAACTCAAAAAGTTAAAGATATAGTTACTACAGGACCTAGCAATTCTGCTCCTAGGTATATATCCAGTAGTAATGATAACATATGTCCATGTAATAACTCATACACAAATGTTCATAGCAGCATTATTTGAAATCATCAAAAAGTAGAAACAACCCAAATGTCTATCAATTGATAAAGGGATAAACAAAATGTGGTATATCCATACAACAGAATATTATTCGGCCATTAATAAGAATGGAGTACCAATAGGTACTGCAACATGAGTGAACGTTTAAAAGATTATGCTGTGTGAAAGAAGTCACACACAAGAGACCACTTATTGTATCATTTCATTTATATGAAATGTCCAAAATAGGCAAATCCAGGGACAGAAAGTAGACTAGTCACTGCCAGGAACTAGAAGGAGAAGCAATGCAGAATGAGTATTAAAGGATACAGGATTTCTTTATAGTGCAATAAAAGTATTCTGCATGTTGTTGAAATGGCAAAATTTCATTCTTTTTTACAGCTGAGTAATATTCCATTGGATGTATTTATGTCTGTATATAAAAATACAAATAACTCAATTGAAAAATGAGCAAAGGATCTGAATATATTTATGGCACATCTTCTTTACCCATTCACCTGTTGATAGACACTTAGGTTGCTTCCATATCTTGGCAATTGAAAATAGTGCTGCTATGAACACTGGTGTGCATGTATCTTTTCAAATCAGTGTTTTTGTTTTTTTCAGATATATACCCACAAGTGAATTGCATGGATAGATTTAGAGGGTATTATGCTAAGTGAAATAAGACAGAGAAAGACGAATACTATATGTAATCACTTATATGTGGAACCTAAAAAATACAACAAACTAGTGAATATAACAAAAAAGAAAGAGACTCACAGATACAGAGAACAAACTAGTGATTACCAATGGGGAGAAGGAAGGGGGTAGGGGCAATATAGCGGTTGGTGATTAAGAGGTACAAACTATTATTTATAAAATAAGCTACAAGGATATATTGTATAATACAGAGAATATAGCCAATATCTTAATAATAACTATAAATGAAGTATAACTTTTAAAAATTGTGACTCACTATATTGTGTGCCTGCAAGTTATATAATATTGTACATCAACTATACTTCAATAAAATAGAAAACTTTTAAGTATTCTGCAAATAGATATTGTATGGTTGCACAACCTGTGAAGATACTAAAACTCACTGAATTGCACACTTTTAAGGGATGAATTTTATGATATGGAAGTTATATATCAATTAAAGTTTTACCAAAAAAAAAAGAACAGCCAGTACCCGAGATAGCCAGAACCAATATGATAAAGGAGTCAAGGAAAGAAGCTGGCAGCTTGAGTGATGGGGGAACTATTGAACCATGGAAATGGTGGGGAATGACAGGAGGGAAGACTTAAAATGTAGGATGATGGTACTTAAAGGATTATGAAGATTACTCTGTATGTGGTATAGAGTCCATAAAAGAGTTCAGGTGACTTGATTTCATAACCATAATCACAAGGATAAATAATAAAATTTAATAAAACACTACAGCATGTTGGAAAGTAATATAAAGGAAATAACTTACATGTTCTCTGGCTTTAAAATTCTCCAATAACAACAAAGATAAATTTGCAACCACAGTGAAAATTGAAAAAAAAAGGTTTTCTTTTCTTTTCAATGTAATAAAGCGTAGAGAGATCAGTTTGTTCATTGTTTGTAATGAACAATGTTTCATTGTTTCATGTTTTGGAACAAACTACCAAAAAAAAAGTCACACAAAACACATAGAACTCAAACTAGGCCTTCAAGGGTGAGTAGAATTTAGATAAACTGCAGAGAGGAATTATCAGAGGACAGGATATTAGAAGGTCAAGTCCATTTGTCAAGCCACAACAGATTTGGATACAGTTACGCACAAAGTCAATTTCTGGGAATCCATTAACTTTTTTTTTCACCATCTCTGGATATGTCCATGGGAATTGTCTCTTAAGTGCTAAATCTCCATCCTACCCCATTCAAAACTACAAGGTCACCAGAGTTATATTACTAAAACATCATTACCATAGCTTTGATGGTTCTTTCTTATCTCCATTATAATGCTCACATACCTGATAAGAAATCATAGCTCCTTAAAGATGGTCATCATTTCAACTTCCACTTTGCACTTTCTTTCCACTTTCTTCTCCCAACTCCTGTCAGCAAATCTTGCTCCTACCCCTACCCCAACCAACCCTCCTTCCAGGAACACTCAACTAGTCATCAGTCTCCAAATCTGATTTTCTTCCACATGCCTCAGTCACTGCCATTGTGCTCACTTTTACCCGTCTAAAATAATCTGCTCATCGATGTGTTACTTATTCTTTAATGCCAAGTTCAGTTACTAACCATCCATCATTAAACCTTCCTAAGCCTCTCTCTTTCTCTGTACACACGCCCAGATGGTAAAGGGCCTCTATTGGCTGCTTCCACAACACTTCCTACAAACTGCTTTGCTGTTTCTTCTTCATCTCCCTTCACTTCATCTCCAACACTTACTACTGGAGTGTCCCAAGGTTCAGTCCTTTGACCTCTTCTTTATCTCACTCCCTTAGTAACATAAATAGCATGTTTAAAGATGATGAAAATATGATTTGTCACCTCAATTTCCTCCAGGTGTTTACTCAAATGACGCACTATTTTAAAACTGCGATTCTCATCCCCAACCTCAACACTCATTATTCACTATTCCTATTTTATTTTTTTCTCCATTAACACTCGTTGCCTTCTAACATACTATATATTTTACATATTTAGGGTTCATTATCTTGCCCATTAGAAAGTAATCTCATTTGTTAATTATACCTCAATAAAGCTAGAAAAAAAAGTAATCTCCACAAGGGTAGGGGTTTTTGTTTTGTGGACTACTGTATCCTTATCATTAAAACATTGCCTGGCACACCGAAGACACTCAATTAATTTTACGGTATAAAGCATATTTGTTATATAAATCAATTTCCTTATGTGGGTTGAACTCATTCTCTTGGGATACAATGGGAAAGTATACGGCATTTTCATCAACTTTTCACTTTACTGAATCCTCATATTCCTAACTTCCATGTTTTCCCAGAACAGTGTTACTTATCTCAACTGACAACTTTTATTTACATTTTCAATATGAGTAGCTTGCAAATAAAGATTTAATTTAATCTCTTCATTTTTCTCGTTATATAGTTGATTTATTACACAATGCAAGGAAGTATTTTATAAGGCCATTAAATTTAGTATTTATGTAAATGGTATTTATACACTGCCACCAGGTTGACCACAGAAAATTACACAGAACTGAGAAAACCAAAGGCACTACAACCAGATATCTGATAGAGTTAATGTGGAATTAGACTCAGACCGATAAATAACTAAACTAAACAGGATAATTGGCTGATGGAACCAAAATATCCTCTTTACTACTACTGAAAGCTTGAGTAGAGGTATGGGACAACACAGGCTTCCTAATTGCGAATAGAATAACCCCACGCGGTTACTGGCAGCACTGAATAAACGGCCACACTTCCCATTCGGGAGCCTTCCGGGTAAAAGAGAGACTCTACCTGGCAGGTCAAGGAGGCGCTGGTCTCGAGATGAACACTCCCAAGACATGAACATTCCCAAGACGAGGGGAAGAAGCAGCCCAGACACACCCTGTTCCTCCCCTCCCTCAAATCCACCAATAAGATGAAGTCTTTCTCCTTGCTGAGGGCAGAGCTAGTGGAGGGGCGGGTAGAGAATAACGGAAGCATTAAGAGAAATGCCTTCCTCCCAGAAACTAGAGGAGCAGGAAATGAGGATTCCTCCCAACAGGGGTTCTCAGGCTTGCCTCTGGTAACATGAATGCTGCCTTTACAGAGAGTATTTGGAAGAAGAGAGGACCCTCTGGGCTGATCTTTGAGATCAAAGCATGCAGGTCCTATGGAAGCCTCTAGTTTTCACTCCAGGCAACATTTCGGTGTGAAAGGAGAAAAGGTGCACTCCTTTTTGTAAGGTCGGATCTTAACAAGTGGCACCACGAAACAGAGGAAAGCTTCAAGTGAGCTTTATTAGGGAGCGCTCCCGGGCGAGGTTCACTGGTCCGAGAGAAAGGGGCCAGAGAAGTCGCACCGGGGCGAGGGTCGGGCAAGATTTTATAGGGGAAGAAGGGAAAGGGGTGTGGTGAATCTGGGAGGGCGCAGGGTATTCCTTATTTGGTGGTCTTTTCGAGTATCCTGGGGGACAGTTAGTCCCGCCCCTCGAAAGGCGGGAAGGCTGGGCTGGGTTCAAAGTCCCCAGGTCAGTTCCTGGAACTGGGTGGTCCGGAATGTCTCCAGGGCAGTTTCTGGAACTGGGTGGTCCGGAGAATTTCGGTCTGATGCAACCTGTGAATCTGATTGTGTTCCCCTGCCGCGGGCCAGTTGGCCTTACACTTTTTTCGCCCTTCCTTTAGAGTAACAGACACTTTTGGACATTTTAAACACCAAGGTAAAACGGGTTGAACCTTCTCATTGGAAGTAAATTAAATCCCAGTATTCAAAAAGTAATTGTTAATTTTTGTATTTATCCTGGAAACATGCGGAATTGAAAGGCTTGTAACAGAAACAGCCCCCTGACTCCAACCTATCCTGCTACCAAAGATAGTCACATTCAACGTTGTGGCTCTTTTTTTCTGGCACTTAACTTCATATTGAAAAATATATCTAATCTGTTATGTCTTATCAATTTAAACATTAGTTTTTAACTTCCTCATAATTTAAGACATTAGCAGTTTTACTGTGCTTTCTCTTTTCCCAGCCCACAAAATTAAAAATACCAGACTGTTTATTCAGTATTTAGTACCTACATTAATATTTTCTGCCAGATCACATCATATTACATTTTTTTAAAGAGTATGAACATTTTTTCAAATTAATTAATTATTTATTTATCTTTGGCTGCTCTGGGTCTTGCTGCACACGGGCTTTCTCTAGTTGCAGTGAGCGGGGGCTACTCTTCGTTGCGGTGTGCAGGCTTCTCATTGCGGTGGCTTCTCTTGTTGTAGAGCATGGGTTCTAGGTGCAGAGGCTTCAGTAGTTGTGGTTTGCGGGCTCTAGAGCACAGGCTCAGTAGTTGTGGCACACGGGCTTAGTTGCTCCGTGGCATGTGGGATCTTCCTGGACCAGGGCTGAGACCCATGTCCCCTGCATTGGCAGGTGGATTCTTAACCACTGTGCCACCAGGGAATTCCCTACATTTTTTCCTTGACTGAATTTTATTTTCCCCTATAGTTAATAATTTCTTAGCTTTTTTTCCAATTTGGAGTTGCTAATTTTTCACACAACTTCCAGAAGTCTCTTGTTTCACTTTTCCACACAGTCAACCCTCTTTTTAAAACATATCTATCAGTTCTTTGCTTTTCTGGAAGTCACTATGACCCCTCTTACCTTGTTCCTTTTCTTTGTTTTGCTCTTTCATGTTGGAGGAATTCCCCAACTGGCAGGTGATCCTTGATGACATATTCAGATTTGAAAGTCATGTACTATAAGACTTATTGGAAACTCCATGTGTGCGAAATTCTTGTTGAGAGTAAGCACTTCACTGTGGGTGGCCAACTAGCCTTTTTGCTAGGTCATACAAAAATGTCACTCTCACTGGCTATTTTCTCTGTGTCTCTTCAATTTCCTCAGAGAAGGAGCCTCCCAATTCTTGCTTCAGGAAGGAGGTGAGTGCTGATTTTCTGGGATTTGAGCAGGGAAGGCAGGGAGGGCTGTGTTCTCATTCATTATATATGCTTTGAATTAGCCAGTTTACCCACATTCATCTTTGTGCCTGACAACCACAAGTCTAGAGTCCCTATGGCTAACTTTCTTCTGAACCCAAACCTTTTATTTCCTCTGGAGGTGACAGAAAGGTGGGCACTTGCTGCATGGGGGAGGGGTGGGACCTAGATGACTGTCCAATCCTAATTTATATCTTAAACCCATGCATTTGTTTTCACTCCCCATTGTACCCCTTGTCATTCAGGCTGCTATAACAAAACACCATAGACTGGGTGGCCTATAAACAGCAGAAACTCACAGCTCTGGAGGCTGGGTGCCACCACGGTTGGGTTCTTGTGAGAGCCCTCTTCCAGGTTGCAGATTTTTCATTGTACCCTAACATGGTAGAAGAGTCAAGGAAGCAGCCTAGGGTCTTTTTTATTAGGGCACTAATCCCATTCATGAGGGCTTCACTCTCATGACCTTTCACCTCCCAAAGGCCCCACCTCCTGATACCATCACCTTGGGGGTTAGGATTTTAACAGATGAATTTGGTGAGGACAAATATTCAGACCACAGCACCCCTTCTTCTGATTAACTGGTACCTTTAATGTCTGAGCCTTTCTATGGCTTGACAGATGAATAAGTTTGTATTTTGTTATCTCCCTCTGCTTGCTTTTAAGAGTCATCTTCCCCTGCCCTATTAAGTGTTCCATCCATCCACTTGTCATATTTCCCCCAATTTTTATCTTTCTTGTTCACTGCTATCTTCTCTCCCATTCTCATTGTCTTGTATAAATCAATACCTTTTTTATTCCTTCCTGTAATTTTGCTGGAAATTTGGGAGGGAGCAAAGATGAATACTTTTGTTCAATCAGCCATGTTTACCTGACAGGTTTCAATGAATTTTAAAGTACCTACACTGTGCTAGGCAGATGGGGGCATACAAGCAGTAAAGGATTTGGTTTCTGCCCTGAAAATCTTAAGAATTAAATTGCACTTTGAGGTAATAGTTCAGAAATATCCACAAGGCAGTACTAATGAATGGTTTAGACAAGAAGTAATATGGCTGTTTAGATGAAAGCCATGATGATGTTGATGTTGAAGGATCAACAGGCTCTGGGTAGGAAGAAAGAAAACCGTGTTCCAGGCCTAGGGAAGTCAAAAACTAAGTGTCTGAAAGATTGCACCAAGTTGTGATGGAATAAAAACTCCAAATTCCAGTACGTGCTTTTATACTGATGGTTGAAGTCTATTTGATCTACTTGATCTATTGATTCATTAGCATGCATAACTCCTAAAATGCTTTAATTGACTTCCTGTAATACTGTAGTTTAAATTTTTCAGGCAGACATCTGAAATTATAATTTTTAGCTAGTCCCTGCCTAGTATTTATCTCTAAAATGTTTTGTTAAAACTTTCTCATCCAGGGGGCTTCCCTGGTGGCGCAGTGGTTGAGAGTCTGCCTGCTAATGCAGGGGACACGGGTTCGAGCCCTGGTCTGGGAGGATCCTGCATGCCACGGAGCGACTGGGCCCGTGAGCCACAACTACTGAGCCTGCGCGTCTGGAGCCTGTGCTCCGCAACGGGAGAGGCCGTGATAGTGAGAGGCCCGCGCACTGCGATGAAGAGTGGCCCCTGCTTGCCATAACTAGAGAAAGCCCTCGCACAGAAACGAAGACGCAACACAGCAAAAATAAATAAATTAATAAACTCCTACCCCCAACATCTAAAAAAATAATAAATAAATAAATAAATAAATAAGTAGTTGGGTAGGAAGATATCACTCTTCATTTAAAAAAAAAAAAAACTTACTCATCCAGGCTTATAGTCTTAATTTTTTCCTTAATCTTCTGACTAAAAAATGTAATAGGTATATTTAATATAATAAGTATATTTCTGATAGCTTTCTCCCCATTCTCCCAAAGTGTCAATAAAAATCACATACACACATTGATTTCTTATGGGGTATGTGTGTATAGATATGTTTCTCTAGACCAAGAAAGGGATACTTTCAGCTGTATTTGAGGAGATAAAAGAGCCAGAAGTTGCTGTTGTTTGATTTTACAAAACAAAAAATACAAGAACAAATCTTGTCATAGCTTCAAGTTTTAAAGTTTTAGGGCTTTACAGAAACTTTCAGAATTTCAATTTCAATCACAACTTTCTAATATTTTACAGCCCTGCCAAGTTAAACAGCAACAGTTGTGAGATTTATCTACAGAACAAATGGCTAAATGACCTTTAAGGCAACTTGCCTCATATGTCAACTTTGGAAAAAAATAAATAAAAGAATAAAGAAAGAAAAAGAGCTATAACTATTGAGATTAGTTGCTTTTCTTCTTTTTGCCTGTAACTCAATATCTGGTATAATAGATGTAACATAAGAGCATAGAGGTGTTTTTAAGGAATTTTTCTCTAAAATATGTCATTTTAAAAATTTATTATTAAGACACTTGGAATTTTTAGGCATTTTGATCTAAAATATGTCAGTGTTTCTCAAAGTAATTGGGTTGAATTTTTCTACAAATGTGTGTATTGGCTTATGTTAATCTTGGCTGAACAAACTGTTACTGTGAGACTGCATTTAAAACAACTGGTGGGATTTGTGGAAAACACATTTCAATCACTAATAATTTGCTTTCATATTACACATCTCTTCAAGCAGCTCAAAGGAGTTTATAAGACATCTTTTAAATTATAAATATCTTGTAATATCTTACAAATACCAGACATTACTTTCATTACAAAGAATTTTATTCTTCCCATAAGGAATGATTATCAGTAAAATGTTACAGATAAGAAAAGTGGAATATTTGATGGAGGTTTCATTCACCATTAAGAGAGCTTTGTTCTAAAACAGGTAGCAACAACATTTACATTAGGTTCTGTGTTTATGATCCATGGTTATCACCATAATTAGGATAGGGTCTAGGTTAACAACCTTCTAGAGCATGAAAACAGGAAGGGTTCTGGTACTCCAGGGTGTTAATTGGGATACTTGCAAGCTTTAGCCACACAGGCCTGAAGTTAAATACTGGTCTACCATCTCTAAGCTATTTAACCTGAGGCAAATTGCTTCACTTCTCAGTTTGTTGATATAAGTAAAGGTGCCATATCATGGCAAATAACAAATGGAGACTATTATTAACTTGTACAAAAGAGGCAGCAGTTAATGGGTCAAGTCTTTCCAGTCCCTGGTCAAAAAAGCAGATATCTGCCTGTCTCAAAGGAGACACATTTAGATGAAGAGAAATTTTGACAGACCTCTTCAGGAGAAATCTGCTCTATTCCCTTCTGGTCTATATTTTAGACAGCAATTTGAAATTTTGCCTGACAACCTAAGTTTTTCTTTTTTTTTTTTCATTCTGTACTTTAAAAATGGTTGCCTTCACTACTGCTAAAAATTACAGGGCTAACAACAAATCATAGCAAACTATAACTTCTATTATTCTGGATAACAAGGTTTTCTGCATTTCTGAAGATATGAATCATGTTTAAAACATTAAGTATTTTGGACAGAAACACTTTTAAGTCATTTTATATATTTCCTGCCTTCTTAAATATAGTATATGATATATAATTTTAAATCTTTTTAATGATCCATGATCTTAACTGTGAACAGCTATTGGACTGTGCTCTATTTAATCTCCCAGTAATCAATTCCTTTGATGAAAGGAAAGTTCCTTTTTTTTTTTTTTGCGGTATGCGGTACGCGGGCCTGTCACTGTTGTGGCCTCTCCCGTTGCAGAGCACAGGCTCCGGACGCGCAGGCTCAGCGGCCATGGCTCACGGGCCCAGCCGCTCCGCGGCATGTGGGATCTTCCCGGACCGGGGCACGAACCCGTGTCCCCTGCATCGGCAGGCGGACTCTCAACCACTGCGCCACCAGAGAAGCCCGAAAGTTCCTTTTATTGATGAATTTATACGATAGTATGAGAGATAAACAAGAGAATAAAAGTTCTAGAGCAACTTTACAATAACTATGCTATAGATAACCACAAGGTACTGTAGGAGCTCAGAAGTGGAGCCGCACCTCATTTAAAGTAGGGGTGGGCACTTTGAGATAAGGGATAGGAGAAGTTTTCCAAAGACAGTTGAATTCCAAAGAATAAAGAGAAATTAGCCAGCTAGAGAAGAGGAAAGGGCACAAAGAAAACTGAACTCAAAGGAGATTGTCTGGCACAATAATGGGGTGCAGGTGGCAGAACTGCAAGATATTTAATGATAGAGAAGTAAGCATAAACCGAATAATGAAGAATTATGAATGCCAGGATTCAGAGTTTAACATTGATCATGAAGGCTAGGGACTTCCCTGGTGGTCCAGTGGTAAAGAATCCACCTTCCAATACAGGGGACACGGGTTTGATACCTGGTCGGGGAACTAAGATCCCCCATGCCACGGGGCAACTAAGGCTGCGCACCACAAGTACTGAGCTCGCAGGGCTCAACTAGAGAGCCTGCTTGCCACAAACCACACAACCCACGCGCTCTGGAGCCCCCGCACCACAACTAGATAGAGAAAACACGCATGCCACAACTAGAGAGAAGCCCGCGCGCCGCAGTGAAGAGCCCGCGCACCACAACGAAAAGATCCCGCATGACTCAACCAAGACCTGATGCAGCCAAAATAAATAAATTAATTATTAAAAAAAAAACTGTATCACGAAGGCTATTAGAAGCCATTGGAGACTTTAAGAAGGAGACTTAGAATTATCAGACTCATATTTTGGAAGGACTATTCCAGCATAAGTGTGAAGAATACATAGCAGGAAAATGAGACCAGTGATAAAAAGATAAATTAGGAGCCAACTGCAAGATTCCTGGTGATGCAGGTTTTTATGACTCTGGAAGTGTGGTAGCGGCTGTGAGCATAAAAAAGAGGGGATAAACCCAGGAGTTAAGAATAGTACTGATTTCTTGGGCTTCCCTGGTGGTGCAGTGGTTAAGCATCCACCTGCCAATGCAGGGGACATGGGTTCGAGCCCTGGTCCAGGAAGATCACACATGCCGCAGAGCAAAAAAGCCCAGGCGCCACAACTGCTGAGCCTGCACTCTAGAGCCTGCGTGCCACAACTACTGAAGCCCACGCACCTAGAGCCCATGCTTCTCAACAAAGAGGAGCCACCACACTGAGAAGCCTGCACACTGCAAGTAAGAGTAGCCCCCACTCACCACAACTAGAGAAAGCCCGCGTGCAGAAATGATGACCCAATGCAGCCAAAAATTAATTAATTAATTAATTAATTATTTAAATAAAAAGAAGTAATGTGACCTTGCTAAACACTGTGGGCATTCTGAGGTCTCAGAAAGGCCATGCTTAGAAGTAGGGCTTTTCCAGTTCTAAAGTAAAGATTGCTCTAGATCCATCCTAATAAAACCTAAAATAAAAATTACTGTTTATCAAGCAAAGTTGCCAGTAAATTAATTCACCTCTCAAAGGGTCAACACTCTTTAAAGAAAGACAACATAATCCAGATTCTCCACATGTATCTTCCGCAACATCAAGTATACAATCAAAAATTATAATACATATGAGGCAGCAGGAAAATGTGACACATGACTCCCACTCCCCTAAGAAAAAGCAGTAGAAACAGAATAAGAGATTACAAAAATGTTAGAATGACCAAACAAGCATTTTAAAACAAGTATTATAAATATATGTTCAAAGATTAAAAGGAAAATATGGACATAATGAGTGGAGAGATGGAAGATCTCAACTGATAAATGGAAACTCTAAAAAATACTGAAATTAATTTTGGACCACAAAATTACCATATTTCTAATAGGGCGAAAATTTGCCAGCTGGTCTTAACAACAGATTGGACTCTGCAGAAAAAAAAACCCAGTAAGTTTGAACACAGGTCACTAGAAACTGAAGCACACAGAGAGGAAAAAAAAAAAAATGTCTGTGACTTGTAGAAGATTATCAAGAAGTCTAGCACATAATCAGAATTCAGAAGAAGAAGAGATTGGGCAGAAAAATATTCAAATGAATTATGACTAAAGTTTTTCCAAATTTAATTTAAAAAATCAACCCACAAAGCCAGGAAACTCAATAAGACATTGATATTCTAAATGCTGACATGTTAGAGGCAATCAAGAAAAACAAGACCTATACAGAGGAATAGCAGTAAGAATGGTCATTGACATCTCCTTAGAACTAGTGCAAGCCAGAGACAAGGGAGTGGAATCTGTAAAGCACTGAAAGAAAAAACTATTAATCTAGAATTTCATTTATGCTTTCCCAAAAAATTCTTCAGAAATGAAGGCAAAACAAATACATTTCAAATAAACAAAAGTTAAGGAACTTTTTTTTTATAAGCAAACCTGTACTGCAAGAAATCATAACGGAAGTTCCTTAAGCTGAAATGAAACGAGACAGGACAAAAACTCAAACTTATATCAAGGAATGAAAAGCACTAGAAATGGGAGATGTTTAGGCAAGTATATAACAGTTTTGTTCTTGTTTCTTAATAGCTTCAAAAGATAATTTACCTTTTAAAAGAAAGAGTGATAACGAATGTGGAGAATCTCATAATGTAATATTTCTACATGTTCATTATTAGATGGTACACAAGTGACACTCCATATATTCCAGAAATATTTTCCTTGCTGTGTTATGAAAACAATTCAATACATTAATCTTATTTTTCAGTAATTAGTAATTTTAGCTTGAACTGAAGATTATGCAGAAGGAACAAACTTATGACAAGGGACAGTCATCAGTATGAGCCACATCTGGTTCAAATACATGAAACTTCAAAGATAATTCATTCTTTGCTAATGTTAATGGCTCTACTGTTCCCTTTAAGGAAAAATTAAAAGTTGCATTCTAATAAATAAATAAATAAAACAGATAACTGCAATGGCACAATAATTTGGAAAGGATTAAGTGTAAGTATAATATCTAATATTCTTAAATTATACATCCTATGATATTATGTTAGTTCCAAGTAGACTGTTATAAGTTAAGGATGCATATAGTAAACCCTAAGGAAACCACACACACACAAAGAAAGAGTTATAAGTGAAAAGCCAAGAGAAGAGATACAATGGAATACTTATAAGTACTAAATTAATCCAGAAAAAGGAAAGGGGGAAAAATGAACAAAGAACAAACAAGACAAATAGAAAATGAAAAAGTGAGTGGTAGACAAGCACCAAAGTATCAATAATTATATTAAATATATTAGTACTGAGCATATAAATTAAAAGCAGAGATTGTCAAGCACAGTAAAAAAGTAAAATCAAAATATACTCTTTTTAAAGGAAATGTCAATGAAATAAGTAGGTACAGACATTAAAAGTAAAAGAATGGGAAAAATAATATTATGAAAACATATTAATGACTCTCCTTGAGTCATTAATAGAACAATCAGTTGGGGGGAAAAAAGTAACTACATGGAAGATTTGAACAATAGCAGCTACCAACTTAAACTAATTGGTTTAAGTTGGTTTAAACTAATTGTAGAACACTACATTCAACAATGGGAGAATATACATTCTTTACAAATAACTGTAAAGTATTCACCAAGATAGGGCATATAGACCTTATAGACCTTATAGACTGCCACAGTTTCAAGGATGCTGGCAGAAGACATAACAGTCCAGGGTCAGAGATAAAGGACTTTATTACTCATGGCAATAGCTAAAGCTAGAGTATCTCACAGGATATCACAAAAAGGGTCAGATGATAATTGTATACACGGTAGAGTGCATTTACAGGAGAGGAACCCTGAGTTTAGGGAACCCAAATCTTTTTATAATAGGCAGTAAGCCTGCCTGACCTTTCCCTAGGAGGGAGACATTACTTTTATTATATTTATTGTACTAGGCAATAAACAAGCCTGGCTTTTACTCTAGAGGGAGACACTATCTCTTATCCTTGAAAAGATATTCCAGAGAAAAGGCCATCAGTACTTCTGCTCACAAGACATACAGAAATGCAAGGGACCATACAGATGTCTTTTCTAACAGTGTATTGGCATAAATTTAGGCAAACAGATGAATGTAATAGAATAAAGCATCCATAAAGAGATACACACATTTGATCAACTGATTTTCCATACAGGTGCCAAAATAATTCAATAGGGACAGAAACGTCTTTTCAACAGATGATGGCAAAACAACTAGGTACATGGAAAAAAAGGACCTTTTGCCCTACTTCACACAATACACAATGATTAATTAGAGATGGATTTCTGATCTAAATGTAAAAGCTAAACTTCCAATGAAAATATATGAGAAATTCTTTGTTATTGATACTATGGAATAGGCAAAGATTTCTTAGGACACAGAAAGCACTAACCACATGCAAAAATAGAATGACTTCATAATTTTAAACTTCTGCTCATCAAAAGACACTATTTAAGAAAATGAATAGGCAGGACATAGATTGAGAGAAAATACTTGCAACAAGTATATGTGTTAAAGGACTTGTATGAACAGAAAACTAGTTTATACATAGATCAGGAGTTTTTTGAGTCAGTACACTAGAAGGACAACGGGCAAGACAGAAGAGAGTACTGCCTGAGTGTTTGAAGTCTTGAATCACCAGGTGTAGACTGGATAGGAAAAAAGTAAGAAAAAGAATTTGATATATTGGAAGACAATTAAGCAGTCATTTGACTAGAGATATTAATGCTTTCTGAAAGCAAATATAGACACAAGAAAAGAATGAGGATGGAGGAAAAGGAGGCAATAATCAGAAAGAGCATTACTTGGAATTTAAAATTTCAGACGTAGAGCAGACCTAGGAAATAGTGAAATAAAACGGATATTACTGATACCAAGGCACAAGTCAACACCTGACAACAGGATGCTGAAAATCAGTGAAGTAACAATGGCATGGGGTTATTGACGGGATGATGTCAAGCCCTGAGGAGGAAAGGAAGCCAGTGAGCCAGGTGCCAAAGCTTTCCATGATTATGGATTAATGAGAAAGTCAGCAGTTAAGAGTGACCAGAGGAGAGTGAGGGTAACTTGTTTATAATGGCATAATGGACACATATGCTATGCATGGTTAGACATTTTCATATTAAATTTTCACAGTACCCCTATAATATTATTACCTTATCCTCATTTCACAGATGATTAAACTGGAGTTCACAGATGTTAAGTAATTTGCTCCAGGTTATAGAGTTTGTGAATAACAGAGCTCGATTCAAAACCATATCTGCTTGAATGAAAAGTTAGTATCCTTTCTACCATGTCATACTAACAGCAGATAACCTGGGCTATAAGTGAGAGGGTATGTGAAGGAACAATGGTGCTGGTCAGGGAGGGACTAGAGGGTCAAAAATGTGGACAATTTACTCTCAGCCTGAGTAGGACTAAAAGCGCCTACTACTGAGAGGGTTGAGAGAACTGGGAAGAGATCTTTTACCTTTAAAAAACAGCAAGGTAGCAGTTAATTTAATCTGGGTGATGAACTGTTCTACAAAGACCTTGGGTGTATAAGAGAGGTTTTTGTGATTCTTAGGGTCTACCATGGACCACTCAAGGACTTATTACTCCAAACCTAAATCGAAATATTTTTAATAATTAGGTCTGTTATTTATAATTTTTTTTATTCTTTTTTCTTTTTTTCAAGCTCACAGTTCTTACTTCTTACAGTTGCCAATATCTTTGCATGTAGAAGCTCCTCTCTCCTCTCCTAACGTGTTTCTCCTAAACTAGGAAAGGATTATAAGCCAGATAGCCAAGCTTATTAAAATCATAGGCTATATAAAGCTTAGTAAAAATATGTGCTACATAAGAACAAATTGTTTCTGACAGAGGCCCTGAGAAAGCCTTCTATAAATGAGGAGCAAGAGCTTTTGTTTAAGTGATCCATTTTTGTTTATTTTTAGTTTCAAGCTATGTTACGGGTGGGTGAGGTTGCTGGCTAACTAAATTCCAGTAGGTAAGGTCTTGCTATACAGAATCAGAATAATAAAATTATTAAATATAATTTGTTTAAATATTATTTAATTAACCTTTAGTAAATGTTAAATGAATTATACTAAAACTTTTTCAATTATAAGTCTTCTTTTTGGCCTATATATTTGTTCATCATTTGGAAGGTAAAGATATTTTTAATGAGCCAAGATCTAATTCAAACAAAATGAATTTGTTTTGGGCAACTGCTGACAGCATCTTTGGATCTTTGAGCTGAGCCTGGAGCTCACTGGATTGAAAATGGTGGTATCATAAAAACAAATATCGTATATTAATGCATATATGTGGAACCTAGAAAAATGGTACAGATGAACTGGTTTGCAGGGCAGAAATAGAGACACAAATGCAGAGAACAAATGTATGGACACCAAGGGGGGAAAGTGGCAGGGTGGTGGTGGTGTGATGAAGGAGATTGGGATTGACATGTATATACTAATATGTATAAAATGGATAACTAATAAGAACCTGCTGTATAAAAAAATAAATAAAATAAAATTCAAAAAAATACTTAATAAGTTTTCCTGAATATGCAAAACAAGCACTTTCACCTATTTCTGGAAAGCTTACAGCATTGCAGAAAGCAAAATCAGGAGACAATAAGCATACACCGGTGGTAAAAGAAAAAAAAAAGAAAGAAAATGGCGGTATCATAATTTATAATGTGAGAATAGACTCAGAATGAGGCATAAGAAGGATAGAAGAGATTTATTAAACTTTAGGTCCACATATCTTGTGGTAACTTCTGAGAAACCAGAAATTCTATTTGTCCATACGTATTATCTTTCTGCATAACACAGACTGTCATCAGACCATTTTAAGCTACGCAGTAAAAGTCCACTGGCCTAAACTATTCATGTCTTTGGGAAAGCTTAAATGAGACATATTTCTGTAATGTTTGGGTTTTATATAATGAACATGTATTATTCCTATGCTCAGAAAAAAACAAAGTATGATAAAAAAAATTTTTAAGTATGAAAAATTTATATAGAATTTGCTAGTTGTTCAAAATACACTGGAATAAAATTGAAGTTCTACTAAGCCAGAAGTGTTTAATAAACTAATTCTTGAAGCAAGTGGTCTTTATCACAAGAGCTAACTCTAAACTACTGTGTGGGCTCCAGCAAATCAATCTAAGTGCCTGCTATATTTTTCTACATATACCTTAAAAAGAGGATCCAGAAAAATTAAATCCCTCTCGACACGTGGGCGAGAAGTTGATCTGTGTACTTAGTTCCCGCTTCTCCATTCTGTGGCCACTGAATAAAGCTGTACTGTGTTGATCGAAGAAGAAGAAGAAGAAGAAGAAGAGGAAGAGGAGGAAGAGGAGGAAGAGGAAGAAGAAGAAGAAGAGGAAGAAGAAGAAGAAGAGGAAGAAGAAGAAGAGGAGGAAGAGGAGGAAGAGGAGGAAGAAGAAGGAGAAGGAGAAGGAGAAGGAGAAGGAGAAGGAGAAGGAGAAGAAGAAGAAGAAGAAGAAGAAGAAGAAGAAGAGGAAGAGGAAGAGGAAGAGGAAGAGGAAGAGGAAGAAGAAGAAGAAGAAGAAGAAGAAGAAGAAGATCCAAGGCTATTTTTAAAAGAAAAAATAAAATCGACATAAATAAAGACCATCCCTGCCCTGTCTGTGGAGGACATAAGAAAGGCAAGGTTTATAATCCCACCAACTTTTGTTTGGTAAAAGCTTGTATATGAAGGTAGGAGGACAGAGAGAATGGATGCCATGGGCTTTCCTTTTTTCCTCTCTTTTATCCTTCTGACTGTTCCCTGGCATACTGACAAATCATCAGATTCTTCCATCAAAGTTCTAATATAGACAGCATTTGCCTTTATTTTTAAGACCATCATCACCTACAAATGAAAGAACTGTTAACTTGCTTATGTTATCTTTTTTTCAGCTCCTCAAGAATATGAAGGAAATTGAGTTAAGACAGGCATTTTTTCCCCTACATTTCATAGAACAAGCCTATGTAATTTATAAACAAACCAAACTGTCAGTTGCTTTTAACTCATTATTTAGGTAGAAAACAGTTGTTTGAGGTGGTTGCTGCTTTTAATTTTTTTACATTGCATCTGTAACAAGTTCAAGGTAATTTTGAATTCCAGGTTTGATTCAGTAATCAGCTGAATAAATTTTCAGTTGAAATTCTAAAGAACTGTATGAATAAATGTTACTGTTTTTTTTCTCTTTTGAATATGTGTTATATTTAAATTTGAAATCTTGGGCACTTCATACATGAAGTTATAGAGATTATATGATAATCAACATATTTAAGTTTGTATTTCCTAACTGTGTGCGGTTATGTTTACATGCAGAATATAAAGTAGAGGGCCTTCTAAGAAGGCGTTATAAGTAAATTTAACCTTGAAAAATGAATTGTCTCTTCAACTATGCTATATCCTCTCGTTAATGTTTACAGTATTCATAGAAGAATTGCTAGAGAATGTGCTGGAGAATCTAGGGAAATGTTTTAAAAAATAAGCTTAAAAAATATAAAATAAAATAAAAAAATAAGCTTAACATTTAACATTGCCTATGTTATATTGATCTTCTTAGTGGAAGTTTCATAAAGCCAAATTGCCTGTCCATGTTTTCCAGCATGTAGTATTTGAAAAAATTTATCCCACTGGAAACAATAATAAATGAATTTTCCTATAATTACCCTGGCCACAACCACTTAGTCTAGCTGCACTAGCATGAATGTTGGTGCAAGGCCCAGGAGGTCGGTACAAAATCAAACCTCAACAACTACAGCAACAGGCAGGAGCAGGCATGGGAAAATTGGAATCCTAAAATTAGATTCTTTCTAATGGGCAAAACAAATGGGCAGAACAAATAACTGCTCACAAAGTTTGACTTAGAATCGTGGAATGTTACAGCTTATGGTAAATCTGAGGACCAAACAGATGAGTGCAGCGATGAATTATTAATTGCTCCTCCCACACTCTGTTTTCCTACTCACCATCTCGCCACTTGGGCCACTCTATGGAAGGGCCCTCACTGCTTTTTGATTACCAACAGTGGAGTAACTGAAACTCTCAAATGTTCATTTTGTTAAGATCAAAAGCCTTGAGCCAAGAGTAAGGCAGGAAAGATCGAAAAGGTGTATCATAAGATATGTGCTTTCTCCACCCTTCTGCAACCCATCTAAAAGGCCTGTTTGACCTTTATTGTTGCTATCGTTATCTCAGTGTACCACAGTCTTCATATCCCCCCAGTGGTGGTTTGTGCTGAGCGTGAGGCCTGGGGTGCTGGAGGGCTTCTCTCAGTGTTCCCGTTCCACCCTCAGATTTCATCAGTCCCTGCACACCTGCACCTTGGAGGGCATTTCTCTCCAAACACTGGCCCCCTGCCTCAGCAGGAGACTGCTGTTGCTTATTGGGGGTGGTTTTGATTCTTCTAGTCTAGCCCCCAAATTAGGCAGTCTGTGCACCTGGGCCTTGGGGATGGGGCCTTTTCAGCGCTCCTGCTTCTCTCCCCATGGCAACCAGACCTTCCCTTGTTTCTAAGGCTCCAAGAACAGCTCTCTCTGGTCTCCTGCCGTACCCTAATCTTTCTTGTGCGCATCCAGGGTAAGCCTATGGAGAAGAGTTTGGAAAAGACTGTGAATTCCCCTCATGAGCCAGGCTTCCAGTTATCCTAAACTGATATGCTAGCCCACACATGGCCTATAGGAATTTACTGGCGTTTTAGCTGATTTCTTCTTAGCTGCTTCCCTGAAGGCTACCTCTTCCTCCTTTGCTCTGCTAAAAGTAAAAGAGTTTGTATGTCCCATCCCTCCTCAAAGGGATTTATCACTCTTTGAGATTCAGTTGCCTTAGCTGCCTTGCGACTTGGTTCTCTGATAGGTTTAAGAAAAGATAGGCTCTTTTAGACTATCTGGATTATTCCTGTTGTTGGTATAGAGACAACATTTTTTTTTTTGTGGTACGCGGGCCTCTCACTGTTATGGCCTTTTTGTTTGTTTTGTTTTGTTTTTTTGCGGTACACGGCCTCTCACTGTTATGGCCTCTCCCGTTGCGGAGCACAGGCCCCGGACGCGCAGGCTCAGCGGCCATGGCTCACGGGCCCAGCCACCCTGCGGCATGTGGGAACTTCCTGGACCGGGGCACGAACCCGTGTCCCCCGCATCGGCAGGCGGACTCTCAACCACTGCGCCACCAGGGAAGCCCCTGAAGGTCTTCTTTTTAATTTAACTTATTCATCTAACAAATATTAGTGTTTACCGTGTGCCAGGCACTGCCCTGGAAGGTTGGAATATATCAGAACACAGAACAAAGAGCCCTACATCTAGTATGCAGTTTTCATTCTAGCAATGGGAGACAGAATTAAACAATATATGAGATACATAAGTAGATGATATAAAATAAGGACATTTATAGGTGTTACAGAAAAAAAAGAAAAAGTAAAGGGAGTCAGAAGTGGTGTGGGTGATAAGTTACAGTTTTAAGTAGGGTAATCAGTATAGACTCCACTGCAAAGGTGGCATATGAGCAAATAATTCACTGAGGTAAGGGAGCTAGCCAGGCAGATAACTGGGGAAAGAATGTTCCCAGCAGAGGGAGCAGCCCACAGAACAGCCCTGGGTGAGAACGTGCTCAGTGTGTTCCAAGAACAGTACAAAGACCAGCAAAGAGGAGAGTGGTGAGAGTGAATGTTAGATAGGCAAGGGACGAGTTGGCAAGTTATAAAATTACAAGTAGCAGGGCTTATCTGTACATATTGTTTCTAAGCTCCATGCTGAATGCCCCTCCTATTGCTGAATGATCCCTCTCCTTTTGTATCTGGCTTCTTAAATAAAGAAGACTATTATAGTGTTCATGCTGGGCGTCACCAGAGGGGTTGATTGGAGGGAGGCAATAGTTCAGTCCCAGATTAATAATACAGCAGTTAATAGAACAGTTGTTACCAGATCATTGAAACAGGTCCCAGTCTAGATGATCAATAAGTAAAATGATTTTAAAAATTCAGTATCATTAGTAATCACCAAGATATAATTTCCTACTATTAATATAGATTATTTCTATAAAATCTAGTTGGACATATTGTTATTTAGTATTATCAAAGATGGGGAAATAGAAACTCTCCAATCAGGTAATTGGAAGCATAAATAGGTTACAACTTTACTGAATGGCAATTTGGCAATACATTAGCAGCTCCCTTAACTGGCCTCTCTCTTTTTTTTTTTTTTTTTTTTTTTTGCGGTACACGCGGGCCTCTCACCGCTGTGGCCTCTCCCGTTGCGGAGCACAGGCCCCGGACGGACGCGCAGGCTCAGCGGCCACGGCTCACGGGCCCAGCCGCTTCGCGGCACGCGGGATCCTCCCAGACCGGGGCACAAACCCGTGTCCCCTGCTCCGGCAGGCGGACTCTCAACCACTGCACCACCAGGGAAGCCCTGGCTTCTTTTTAACCAGTTTTCTGAGTTAACCAGAACCCACTGTTCTCTCTACAAAGCACACTGTCTAGTACCATCTGCACACTGAATGCTTGAAGCTAAGGGGCTTCTCTCAAAACTACCTAAGTACTGCTGCTTTCTCAATGTTTAGTAACCAAAGGGGTTTATCAAGAGGATTATGTTTTCTCTAAACTTATCATTTCAGTTCTAGTCATTATCATAACTGTTATTTATTAAATATTATATAATCTGATGAAATGAAAATGATTTTTTTTTCAGTGGGAAACGTGCTTTGAAATGACTCAACGAATATACATTTTTTAAAGAAAAAAAATTGCTGTCAAATCAGATGTGGGTGAATCAAATGCAAAAGAAATTGTAAAAATTTTGAAAAGCTGCTTTTCAAGTGTTTTAAGTTCTCTCTCCATTTTAAGCAAAGTGAAACTAGAATCATAAATGATTTATTAATTATAGTTGTGAGTTATGGAAAAAAAGGTGGTTCAGAGTTCCAATCAATAAAATGTACTGTAAACAGAAAACAAAACAAACAGACAAAACTTTGGCCCAAAATTAAAATGCTGGCACATGGAAGTACATAAAGCAAATAAAATAAATAAGGTATGTATGTATCATTTTAATAGATTTCCTGCCTTCAACAACTTCTTTCAACTAGCCTATCACTCACAGGCAACAGGGCTTCAAATGTATAGGTCAAAACCTTAAAATCATATGGTCACATTAGCAGTCTAATAATGAGAAAACATCAGACAAATACAAACTGAGGGACATTCTAAAAAATAACTAACTTGTACAGTTCAAAGTGTCAAGGTCATGGAAAACAATTTGAAAAAGATGAGACATAGTAACTAAATGCAACATAGTTATATGGATTGGAATCTGGAACAGAAAAAGAAAGATGTTAATCCTGAAGCTCAGTTTAATATTTACCAATGTTAATTGCTTAGTATTGGTAAATGTGCCATGGTTATGTAAGATGTACATTAGGGGAAGCTGGCTGAACAGTATATAGGAATTTTCTGTACTATCTTTGCAACTCCTGTGTAAATCTAAAATTATTCAAAATAAAATTTTTTTAACTGTATGGGAAAAATCCACTTTACCCAGTTCCAGAAATTCTACTGCTGATGGCTTACTCTAAGGAAATAATTTAAGATGTATGCAAAGGTTTAGCCATAAGCTGTTAATTGAAAATAACTTAAATGTACAAAATAGGTGATTGATTAAATATAATTATGTATTACAATCAATAGCATATTTCCTAGCTATTAAAATACTATTTTAGAAGTATTTTTAATTATATGGAAAAATATTTATTATATAATATTAAGTGAAAACAAAGGAGATTTGAAACTAGGCTGTAGAGTACGAACTCATTTGTATGTGTGATTATATATACACTCCCACAGAATGCACAAACACACACACACACACACACACACACACACACACACACACACAAGCATGCACAGAAAAAAATCTTTGGAGGGCCAAAGATTTTAATAAGGGTTATTGCTAGATTTTGAGATCAATGTTGCTTTATTTTCCCCAAATTTAAAAATGTATTGCATTTTATGATTTAACTATGTCCAATGAACTTCAATTTTTTTTCTTTCTTCCTTTTTTTAAATGCCCAGTGCAGAGGTAGAACTTTCTATTTTTTTCTTTCTCTTCTTCTTCCCTTTCTCTCTCTCTCCTTCCGTCCTTCTCCCCCTCTCTTACCCTTCCTTCCTTTCTCCCCTCCTTCCTTCTTAAGGTAAACTACTGATATTATCAATATCTTTGAAACTGCCTGAGGGAACCACATTTGCATAAGATTAGTGGCTTCCTGGGATACAAGAGTACAGGAGCTCAAACCACTTTGCCCCAAGATTCAAGATTACTGAAATTTGTTAGAATAGATTAGGATAAGCCCAACAGAAGCCCAGTGACAAGGAAAGGCAAAAAAAAAAGAAAAAAAAAGCCATGGAAATAAAGTCACCACAGAGGCAGGAAAAGATGGTACCAGATGACATCTCTGACAGCAGATAGGTTCTACATAAAGGAACCTATCCCAAATCAGTCTTGCCACAGGCAGGCTGTGTCCTCCTGAAGTAATTATGTGAATGAATCTAAAACGCTGGAATATAAGGGCCCCAGGGTAATTTTACCATGAAACACCTTTGTCCTAGTGCAGCACTGAGGAAGGTGTTGGGGAGTAAGATGATCCTTCTTTGAAATCTTAAACAATCAGTGGACAATAAATAATCTGCACTGACTGATGCAGAAGCTGCTGGAGCATAAAGTTCATCCTAAACATCGTCTTCGCAGACACCAGCCGTTCTAAATGATTACCGGACTTCTGGTTGTCGCCAGCTTCAGCTGCAACATTACAAGGCAGCAGCACAGCGCTGGAGCAGGTAGTGGCTTTTTAACAAGCAACCAACATCTGTTGGCAGTTTTGAAGTCTGCCAGCTCAAGGGGTGGCGCTGCCAGATTTAGCAAATTAAAATATGGGACTCCCAGTTAAATGTGAATTTCAGAGAAACAATAAATAGTATTTTAGTACAAGGTTTCCCACATGTTGCTTGGGACCTACTTATAATAAAAAGATATATATATATATATATTATTGTTTATCTGAAACTTTACTGTTAGATTTTGTTTGTAGTAGCTCTAATGCCTTAGCAGGCTGATATTATAAAGAAGAGAAAACAAGGGAGGAGGCAGCTGACCTCAGGCACTCTTCTATTAAGGCATCTTATTACCCTTGAGCTAGAAGTCTCTACAGATTGGACTGGAGGAAGAATTTTCACCCACAGCAATTATTTATTTATTTTTGGCTGTGTTGGGTCTTCATTGCTACCCGCGCGCAGGCTTTCTCTAGTTGCAGTGAGCGGGGGGCTACTCTTTGTTGCGGTGCACGAGCTTCTCATTGCAGTGGTTTCTCTTGTTGCGGAGCATGGGCTCTAGGTGCGTGGACTTCAGTAGTTGTGGCATGTGGGCTTCAGTAGTTGTGCAGGCTTCGTTTCTCCACGACATGTGGGATCTTCCCCGACCAGGCTTGAACCCGTGTCCCCTGCATTGGCAGGTGGATTCTTAACCACTGCACCACCAGGGAAGCCTCTAGCCATAGGAATTATGTTAGGCATTGTTTGCAAGAAATATAAAAGCAATAAAGCTGGCAAGAAGACAGGAACAAGCAGGACTGGTCCTTGGAATATGAAAAGGAGTTTGGGAGGGAGATGAGTGTCAGGGAGAGAAATTGGATTTCTTGCTAACCTGCTATCTAAGTACGTAAAGTCAAATATAACACTTGGAAACGTGGTTCACTGCTGGGAGAAGTTATTCACACCTCAACTGTAATTTGGGACACCCGGAACTGCATCTGCAAGAATCATTTGTCACTTTGGCAGTAAAGAATAATGATTATTAAGAAACAAAAGAAATAAGCCAAGCTTTTGAAGTCAGGAACTCAGGCAAGAAAAGTGACAGAAATCAGATAGGTTACTGATGTCAATCAAGGCAAGCAAATCTGGAATCTACAAAACTGTTATGATCAACACCCCTGCCATAAGGACATGGAAGAAGAGCCTAATTGCAAGGCCGGAAGTATTTGAGCTCTTAATATTTCCTGCCAAAGGCGGAAGATGGTGGGCAAACTCAGGACTCCCTGGGGCTGCAGGGGACTGCAGGGACATTAGAATAGTTACCCTTGTGTTCCTACCGTCTAGGCCTTTCTTGCCATATAAATCATTCAAACTGTTTGGAAAGAACTGATATTACAACTAGAGTCCTAACATAAGATATAGGTTAAACAAAGTTATTAAGCTTTCTTCAGTAACAAAGGATACAGCCCTTTTGCACTAATCCTCCTTGCAACCATGATTCTATTTGCAATACAGTGAATAACTAAGTGCTTAATAAATGCTTTTTGATGGGAATGAGAATGTTTTGAATGGTAACAGAAGGGCCAGAAGGAGACCTGAAGGGAAAATTGACTGCCACCCATACAGAGACCAACTTGACAGAAAAAGTCAGCTGGGCAAATATTTGACTTACTGTACTTGTTTCTATCTATCTGTCTTTGTCCCAAAAAGTTTTAAGAGGGCTTAGCTGGGCAAATGTGTTCTTGCTTGGTAGCCTAGCAAAGGACACACATGATGGGAATGAGTTATCCCTTTCTAGTTATGCTGCGTTTTCTTCAGCAAGGGTGCAGTTCCTTCTGGGATGGGTAAATCCAATTAAACAATTACTAAGTCTCCACGTTACATTCCATCTATAAATATGTTCTTCATATTTGTTCCTCAGTACGTTATTTGCTAGGAAATATTAAAAGACTTTAAATCAACTGTTAAATTATAGAAATTAATTCGCTTAAGCATTTCTCAGGTCCTACTATGTACAAGGACCTTTGCTTGTGTTAAAAAAATATTTTTTGGTGGAACCAAGCAGTCCATCTTCTAGGCAAATAATTAAGAAGTTCATGAACATTGTCAAAAGTGGCAAAAAACGGAAGCAACCCAAAACTTCATCAATAGTAAAATTGATAAATAAATTGTAGAATATTCATTCAATGAAATATTATTCATCAATGAAATGAATAAATGCAACCTGTTCTCATCAACATGAGTGAATCTGAAAATCATTTGGCTGAAATCATGGACAAATTCATGCAGTGTGACTCAATTGGTATAAAGTTTAAGATTTGGGGAAACTAAACAACATAATAATGTCAAAGGATAGATATCTAGGTGGCAAAATTATAAAGAAAATCAAGGGGAATAAAAATTTAGGATAGAGGCTACTTCTGTTTCAGAGGTAAAAGAGATACATTTGGCAAGGTGTCTCTGAAGGGCTGATACTGTCCTATTTCCTAAGGCTGGGTGGTGGGTACAGAGATATTTATTTTACTATTATTTAAACATTACATATAGGTTTTATACACTTCTTTGTATGTATGATATATTTCAAAGATTATTTTTAAAACAGAGGTTTAAAAAATAATTGAAGGGGAAGCCCCTAAGGGATATTTTTTTCTATTTGGATATCTCAGAAATACCAAGTCTATAAAACATATTTTAATTAACTACTATATGTAACATAGATAGCCAGTGGGCACATGCTGTATAGCGCAGGGAGCTCAGGTCTGTGCTCTGTGATGACCTAGATGGGTGGGATGGTGGGGGGGAGGGAGATCAAAGAGGGAGGGGATATATGTATACGTATAGCTAATTCACATCACTGTATAGCAGAAACTAACACAACATTGTTAAAGCAATTATACTCCAATAAAAATTTTTTTAGTTAAAAAAAGAGCTTTCTCTAGGTTTTTATAAGTATTCAGATATTGATGTACAATGGGCAATTTAGATGATCACTATTATGGAAGGGATGTGGAGCAATGAAGAATATCTCTAAGAATATATGTTCTCCATCTTTGGCTTTAAGATAGTCAAATCTTGTTAAATAAGAAACCGTATTTATGTTTAGGATAAATTTAAATAGAGACAATGAATTAACTGAGATGACATCATACTATACATGACTATGATATCTATTAGCTGAGAGTAATCAATTGAATGCCAAACAAAATTAAGCCTCAAAACCAACTGGATGAGTCAACGATCCTATTATACAGATGGTGAGACTTTGATACAGAGCTAGCCAGTATTAAAAATATAATATTTGTGTTTTTTTAAAATGTTTATTAGAGCACTTAATTCAGAGACCAGGTTTTCTTTTGTAGTGAGAAAAAGAAAAAATAATGTTTAAATATATTTACCAAAGCAAAGGTAATGGAATTGGAATTGTTTTACCTGGAGAAAAAAACCCTAAAAATCAATTGATGGCTGGCCTCAGACCCATGAAGGGTTTATACAGGAGAACCCTGAGCAGATGTTTCCTGTGTCTGGAGAAGAATAAACAAGAGACATTGTATTTAAGTTGAACAGGAGTAGATAGATAGATAGATACATACATACATACATACATACATACACAGACATATATACATGTCCGTTAATGTATGTTTGTTGTTTGTAAATACATAAATCTGGAAGGATATGTAACAATGGTTAACCGGAATTTACTTCTGAGGAATAGCATCAGGAGAGAGTCAGACTTGGGATATGAATCTTTAAATTTCTATACTTCTGTATTATATGATTTTTTTAAATTAACAAAGTATTACTTTTTACTTTTCTAATTTAAATTGTTAATAAAGAAAAAATTGGGATTGGGTTGGACAACATGGTAGCTCTGATATTGAGTCTGTTATCCTTGTTACCCTATTATCCCTCCAACTGGAAATAAAGGACTCTTAACCATAAGCATTGTCTTAGTCAAGCATAATTTAGTTGTAGGAAATAGAAATTCACTTGAGCACGCTTAAGTAAAATGATTCCAGAGGACAGGAGTATATCTGGGATGGTCAGGAAATGGAAAGCTGACAGGAACTCTCCAGCTCAAATGTTATCTTTTCCCTACTCCCCTGTGCTTATTTGCTTTACTCTTCTCTTTTTCTACATGTATAGAAATGGTGTCCTCCATCTCTGAATCTACATTATTTTCCAAGACTAGCTTCTACAACCAACTACCTAAAAATTCTAAATCATGTTTTCAAGTCCCAGATTGTCTCCTAAAAGTCAATCATCTGTACCAGAGTGTTAGATTTACATGTCCATTTTGCCAGTTCACAGGGATGGAGCGTGAGCTCTGAGAATGAGAAATGGGCAGGTTTTCTGAGATTGAATGTGGGACAGGAAAGGAAGAATAGCATCTTTTCTAAAGGGTCCTAAATCATTGTAATGGCCTGCTAAGGTTTAACTTTTGGGAATATGCTATCTACGCCATATAGTCCAAGGTTTAATACTGTATATATTTATAATATCATACTTATATGTGATTTTTTTAGTAATATTATCTTTGAATTTTCATCAGACTACTTTATCCATGAAACTTTATATCAAAATTATTCAGAAAAGATATACTTAAAAGGATATGGGCTGCTTTATAAATCAGAAGCATCTCTGCAAATTCCAAAACCTGGGAGAAGCCTAGTAAACATAAAATACCGTTCCAACAGGAAAGGTGCAAATAACAAAAGTCACCTTGGGACGATAGAGGAAGACGGCAGGTCATCAATTCCAAATAACTTTAATGGTGGTAGGTCCATGGAAATGATGTCAGTTTCCTCTAGACAAGACAGACCATCTCTGGTGTTTTGGTGAATGTCTGAGGTGGAGGGACAGGCTGAAAATAGAAGTCATAACATCAGTTATATTGGTGAAGATAATGTGTGCAAAATGAGCAAAAGAACATAAAATTGAAAAGTTCCTATATTAGGTATAGACAGACAATGGCAATCAGGTCAAATTAAGGAAAAAAACTTTTTGAGGGGATAATTTTTACTGCTATGGCCCTGGAAGTGAATTTTCTACTCCTTTGTTTCTCATCTTTATTTCAATAGTATCTTCCTTCAAACTGGACATGTAACTGAACAAAAGATAATTGAGATTGTGAGGAATTTATTTACAATGAGAATATATCCATTGAGAATCATATCTTAATAGCTTGGCATTGTACATTTGATCATGCAAATTTTTTTTCAGGCAAGAAAGATAAAAAGTACAGCCTAGATCAAGGACTCTTTCAAAGTAAGCTAGCTTCAATGTATTAATAAAGAGTTCCAGAAATTGGTTCAGTGTAAATAAAGTATTAGATAATGAATGAATATAATCTAAACTAGAAGATTTTTATTTAATATTATCTATTTTTAAGTCAATTCATTTGATTGGTATTAGGAGATGGAAGTAATGTGCCAATAGTTTTCTAAATGTATAGATTCTTCGCTACAGCTAGAACTTTAAACGTAGCTTAGGTATGCGATCTTGAGGATGTGTGCTATTGGTAAGCTCCAAATAAGATTCATTAAGACACAGTAGAGAGCTCAGTGCATTTTAAAAATCATATCTGAACAATCTATTTTAAACATTTTTCCTTTACATGATAAAAACATCTTTCCAGTTAAAAAATAGACATAAATTCAAAGAAAATGATTTGTTGGGTAACCGCTTCCCTTAATTTAAACTAGCAGTTCACTGTTCTCAGAGTATAATTCCCAGACCGTCAGCATAAGCTCCACCTAGAAACTTCTTGGAAATACAAAATGTTGAGCCCCACCCAGACCTACTGACTCAGAAACTCTGGAGGTAGGGCCCAGCAATTTTAAAAAGCCTTCCAGATGACTCACATGCACACTAAAGTTTGAGAATCATGGCTTTTTATTACCATTCTACTCTGATGACCTTTACTGAAAAAAGGGGAAAAAATCTAGGCCATTTATAGAAATGAATTCCCCATCAAAATGCCTGATTTATAGAAATGAATTCCCCATCAAAATGCCTGTAAATGTATTTTTAAGCCTTGATGGATTAATCATTCAGCCTGGGACATAAAGATTAACCAAAATAATTACAATTCAGCAGCCTTTAAGGATTACATTATTTTAGATAAAAGAAGGCAAGTTTCCATTTTTCAGGTAAAAAGTATTACAATAGTATTAAATAATTTTTCTTTTGCTATTGAAGATTCTAATTATGGCATTCTCTGTAATCATAGCACAGCAGAAATAATCTGGTAAGGACTGAGAATGTTTGTTTAATGAGGTTGTCTAATTCAGAACTTAAATTGAAATTTTTGGAGTAAGTTTTCCCCTGGCTTGAAGATTTTTATACTGGTATTTCATGTTCCAAAAGATCATTCTTTATTCATATCTCATTTTTCTCACCTTCATATTTTTCCCAGGCGTGAAACTTCTAAGTACTTCAAAGGATGTTGTAAATGCTAGTTAACATAGGAAAGTGATTACTATCTACTTTATGGCCTAATTACTCTGTTTCTTTTTCCTGCATCTCTCTCCATGCTTTGCAGATCACCCTTGTTGGTCTATAAGAGCCCTTAGAGGCTAGAAATATTGTCCAGAGATTAATGAAGCTAATTATAGGTTGGGAAGCTAATGTGAGTTACTGAAGATATTAACAAAAATTTTACAAGACTTTCAAAAAAATCTCTTTGGATAGATTTTTAGGCCTAATCAAGCTTTCCTGTAGACAAATGGCCCATTTTAAAATAGCCTTATTTAAATTACATTATTCTGAAGGAAGGTTTTAAATTCACTGTCATTTATACAGGAAATAAATTATTACTTTGATTAGAAAGGAGAAAGACATTGTAGACAAAAGCAGGAAAACAAATCCACACTTACATTTTTTTTAAAAACTATGTAAGTTATGTAAAAAAAAAAATTAGTCCTGCTCATTCACAAATTTTTTTCCCTTTTGGATTTACAAATAGAATAAGAAATTTTCTTTTTTTAGATCTCTGTTTATCTTGAGTATATATTATCAGTTATTTAACTTTGAAAGAAAATATATACAAAGTATAACTTGAGAAAAACCTTAGATATTATTGAATTAAAAGTTGATAACTAAAAATTGGGCTTCCCTGGTGGTGCAGTGGTTGAGAGTCTGCCTGCCAATGCAGGGGACACGGGTTCGTGCCCCTGTCCGGGAGGATCCCACGTGCCGCGGAGCGGCTGGGCCCGTGAGCCATGGCCGCTGAGCCTGTGCGTCAAAAAAAGTTGATAACTAAAAATTATCCTTTATATAAGTTTTATGATGAATATAATTTAGATATAACACATCTTAAGATATTCTTAAGCTACCCAGACTTGCAGCCAAACTTTCCCTAAAAGGTAGCCAAACATTTGAGGCCACTCATTCAGTACCCAATATACATTTCTTAATCACTGGTGGTAGTAGTATTATTGGATATAATAGCTTGGAGTTATAGCAGGATATAATGTTAGTACTATTATATTTAGTCAAAGATCCAGGAATACCAGAATTTTGTCCCAGTAGCATATCCACTTATTTAGTCGATACATATTTATTGAGCTCCTACTACTTGCCAGGTTCTAGGGATATAGTTATGAACAAAACACAGCACATTGCTACTTTCATGGAATTGATGTTCTATGTGGAGTGACAGACCATAAACAAATATATTGAATAAATATTTAATGTATCAGATGTCAAAAAGTGCTGAGATGAAAAAGTCAGTTAAGGGGCAAGAAAGTAGCTGGGATATAAGTGGACAGGGAAAGCTATTCTTTTTTTAATAAGGGAGTCATATTAGGAAAGGCTTCTCTAAGAAGGTGACAGTTGCAGAGAGCAGAAAATTAAGGAAGGGAAGAAGCTTTATGAACATATAAGTTAAGAGTGAGTGATGAGTTAGTGAGGGGGAGTTGAAGATGATGAAGTATTAGGTAGCAAGCCCAATATCACTAAGGGCTGTGTAAAATAAGGTACATCCTTTGGGTTTCATTCTGAGACAGAGAGAAAACATTGAAGTGTTTAGAGCAGAAATGTGACATGGGTTTTTTAATAATCACTCTCGCTGCTGTATGAGTGGCAAAGCTGAAAGCAAGGGCATACATTGGAAACTATTATAATAGCCCAGGCAAGAGATGATAGAGACTTGGAGTAAGATGGTAGAGGTAGATGTAGTGAAAACTGGTTATATTTTGGCTATATTTAAAGGTAGAGCCAAGAAGGTTTACTTATGAACTGGTGTGGGATATGAAAAAAAAAAGAGAAGAATCAAGGATGATTCAGGGTTTGAGATTTGAGCACTAGAAAAATCAAGCTCAGCAGAAAATATATGTATGGCTGGAGCAAGAGAAGTTTCTTTGCTATTAGTGGAAATTCTGACTTCTTAGAAGACTTATCACATCAATTGAAGGAGAACCTAGTAGGAAAAGGAAATAATCTGACAAGAGAGAGAAATGTCCAGAAAAAATGAGGGCCATTCCCAGCAGAGCAGCCTGCGAGAGATGAGCAGGACATTTGTGGGAGACAGAGGCACTCGTGGGCCATCCTCACGTGGCCTATAGACAACAGGCCCCTCAGCATTGAGCATCCTCAGATTCAGGTCAGAGTTGGAGATAGGGAAAATGGATGACACCATATAGTAATATGCAATGGAACTTAGGAATTATGATAAAACATCACCAGGGATCCTTCAGAAATAACTGTAGGAAACTTTGCAGGAGGCTGGAGGTTCTGCAATAGCAGATGTGAAGAAGAGCCATCAAACAAAGGTTAAATTTAGCTTAACATTTATTTCATTTGAATAGAGTACGGCTAATCTAGGATTTCTTACGTGTTTCTTTGGTTTTAGAGATTTTTATAAGCAAGAAATGAGAAATTGCTTTCATGCTGCCATTTTTCGCTAGTGGAATGTTTTGCAATTATTTTTCTATATTATATAGAAAACAAAAATTCTAAAGTGGCATAAAATGTCATTTAAAATACCTAAAACCTTTCTTTCCATATGATTTTATCAACAAAAGATATATACAACTATCAATACAATTTTCAACACTAAAAGAAACAAATCGGATTTACATGTGATGTTACTTATTTTGATATTTCTTATGTACGCTATTTGTGCTCTTCTAGAATCAGATGTATAAAGATAGTTTACCAACAGCTTCATTTGAGATAGGTATGTTCTAAGATGCATGACATCTTTATGTGGACGGGATACACGGTGCATGCTGCAACTGATATTTTAAATCACTACAAATATAGTGAAAGAGATATGAGGCTTTTCATATCATATCTAGGAATATAAACACCTCTTTTCTAAATATACAATAACAACTGTCAGTAAGAGCTGATCATTATTTATGTAATAGAAAAGATGCATTTGGCTTTTGTGATACACACAGCTATTTTTCTCAATTATTCTTGCCATTTCACTCACCATACCAAGAACTACCTCAGAGATAAGAAACAATGGCCATTTTCCTCCAGGAACAAAGTGAGAATTATTTTGTTTCATGACGCGATTTTTCTTTCACAGTTCTCAAAGCCTCGCTGGTGTTGAGGAGTTATTTCTTAAAATCTTCTTCACACCAAAGACAGAGTAAAAAAGAGAGAGAAACCATCAATATAGTGCTATTTTCATATTTTAATGGGGCACTGAAGAGAAATTAAGATCAAAATGTTTAGGAACAGTTTTAAGATCATAATTGATGGAGTCCCAAATAGAAGACTGAGTTTCTGGCTTAATTCACTTTGATGGAAAAAGTGAACCCTATGAGGTAGGTGGGGAGTACAGATCTATTACAAAGCTTTGCTTTTTAGAGCAACCTTATGATAATTAAGAACAATTAGGAACCAAAGTATATTAAAAACCACTGCTTATGTGTTTATCCTGGGTCATGGGCTGGTGATCTTGTCATTGTGAAAAGAAATATAAGGAACACTTTCTACAAAATCTCTAATTAACCCAGGGGACTTTCCACAGAATTTATAACCTAACAAGGATTCTAAATGGATTTAAGACATAGGCAAATATAGCTGTTGCATTTTCATAAATAACTCTCAAGGGATACATTGACATGAAATAAGGATATCACTTCTCCTTTCTAAATATCAGCACCACTTCCAAGATGTGGGGAGAATTTCAGTGGGATACAAGAAGATTCCTTGAGTGCAACTTGGAACATAAACTCCATCATAGTAGGGAGTCTATTGGTCTTGTTCATCACTATATCTTTAGCAGCTGCCACAGTGTCTGGTCTATAATAGGAGCTCAATAAATATATTCAATACATGATTGAGCCTGTTCAGGAAACCATATATATTAGATGTATGATAACTATGAGTTGCTATGATGTATGTATTCCCTGACGTGTGGGAGTGAGCCAAAAGAAAAGATTATCTGCAAGTGTTGGAGTAACTCTCTTCAGGGCCAATTAAAGAACTTCCTATGGGCTTCCCTGGTGATGCAGTGGTTAAGAATCCGCCTGCCCATGAAGAGGACACAGGTTTGAGCCCTGGTCCGGGAAGATCCCACATGCCAGAGCAACTAAGCCCGTGAGCCACAACTACTGAGCCTGTGCTCTAGAGCCTGTGAGCCACAACTACTGAAGCCCATGAACCTAGAGCCCGTGCTCCACAACAAGATAAGCCACCGCAATGAGAAGCCTGTGTGCCGCAATGAAGAGTAGCCCCCACTGGCCACAACTAGAGAAAGCCTGCGCACAGCAACAAAGACCCAGTGCAGCCAAAAATAAATAAATGAAGTTATTAAAAAAAAAACCTTCCTATGATCTCATTTGAAAGGTTAAATTAATTACAGGAAAAGCTATCTACAGGTTAAATCTTTGAGCCTGTACCATGCACTGTTGGTGTCCCACCCATATCCCCTTGAGCTTTCACCAGTATAGTCCCCTCTACACTCCAGCTACCAGCATCTTTATCTCTTTGCCAGAGGGCTCATCTGGCTGACCATATCAGGGCTAGCTTCTTGGGGGTATGACCAGTGCAGCCTTACAGGTTCCTGTACTCAGAAGGGGGCCTCATGCTTGGGGTTTAATTCTCTGCTGTTGCTATATTGAAATTCTTAGTAAGTTTAACTGTGTTCTGTAAGTGAAGTCCAATGGGGCAGTAGAACATGTACAGGGGTTTGGAGGCTCCACTCATAGGCACTCCCTCCTCTTGTTGCTTCCTGCCTCTCCCCTACCCTGACTCAGTGACTTCTGCCACCTTCTGCCTTTGGCCAAAGGTCTGGACACAAGTTGGGTGAAAGTCAGGGTCAGGCATGTGCATACAGCACATTCCATGTGCCCAGTTGTAGGATGGATTGGGGGAGGGACCAGGCAACTGTGAGCCTCTGCATTTGCCCTGTGAGTAGCCCTGTGCCAGAGCGATATATTAAATAACTAGCAAGCACACACACAAACTCACTCCTATACACACCTATGCATGCACACATGTACCCTGTGGGGGTAGGGGGCCTTTTCTTGGCTTTTTGAGCAAGCAGCCCCACATTCTCAGTTTGCTCTGGACCATGCAAGTCCAGTAGTTGATTCAGTGGAGCTCTCTCTGCCCACAGACATGGCAGACCAGCAATGCCAGAGAATGAATTTCTATCCCACTCTTTTCACACCAGCCTTCACTAATGGCTGACTGCTGGAATTGGTGGGAGAATTATGTGTTCTACAGGGGCTCCAGAGGTCTCCAGCAGGATTCACCTCCTTTATTATATGGTAACTTGCTTAATAAAGTGCTGTTATTGGCCACCTTCCCTTCTCTATTGTCCTTCCTCACTTCCTCACTGGTGCTTCCTAAGATCATCTTCCAAATATACCACTTGGATTTAAATCCTTGAACATGTTTCTGGAGAAACCCAAAGTAAGAGATTCCCAAGCCAATATTTGAGACGTTTCTAATATCCTCGACTAATTGAAAAATAAATATCTCCAAAAGAGTGGGGTCCTTTCTCCCACAGATTTCTCTGTAATTCAGAGGCTTTGGGGTTTGTATTTTTATATACCTTTTACTACTCAGGATGCATAACCAAACTTAATCATTTCTCCTTTGTTTACTTTCTCCTTCTCTGGTTTGAATGCAAAGGGTTCAAGTTTCCTAAGTGTTCCTCCACATTCTATAATTCTATAAATCTCCTGTCTTCTTTCTGAAAGAAAAAGAAAAGTTGTTCTATACTTATTACCACAAGAGACAATAATTTTCTGTGGATTTCTGAATTCTGCTGTGGTGGTGTTTGATTTTGTTAAATATGACCCTCATATGACAAAAATTACACAATATATTTCTGATCATTTGTTCTAGAAAACAAATATATTCAACTGAATCTGAAAATGTAATTTCAACATTACTTTCCAGATTTGGGGGAGAAATTGGAAATGGTGGAAAGGTGTAGTAGGTATGGAATTTTTTTAAGACCAAAATATATTTTATATTTAACTTATTTCTGTTTTAAGTCTTTACTTTAAATTTTTATTTTCATACCATGAAACTTGGTTATTATTATTATTCTGCATCTTCAGGCACTGCTGCTTTCTGCTGACATGAAAGCAAGAGAGTTTAGAGAAGGTGCTATCAGCATATTTGTCAAACTTCGCATTTTGGGAATGCCTTAGAGAAAAAAATATGACGCGAATGCCTTAGAGAAAAAAATATGACGCTGAAACTTAGTAGTTAATTTCCACCTGCACCCTCTTCCTTCCAATGACTCATGGATTCTTGGCTAAAACTAGCTGCAGTCATTGATTTTTTAAAAAGTTCCCCTCCCTTGCCATGTCTGGGACCTAACGGATACAGAATGGATAAAACCAAACTAGGTCTGCTGAAGGAAATTACAGATCATCTCCCAACATAAGTACCTTATGCATACCTCATCCTCTCTAGGAATAACAGTGACTAACAAGCCCCTTGACTTTGATCTATCTGCTCCACCTGTCTCCAGTGATTCTTCAGTTCTAACTATCCTCTATACCTAACCACTTCCTTTTCCCAATTCCTTGTCCTGGTGAAAAGTTCATTCATTCATTCAAGTGTTCATTCTTTTAACAAAAATTAATTGGTAACATACAGTGAGATTCAATGATCTGTAACTCAAGTACAGCTGTGGTCTGCGGAATGCCAGCATCACTATCACCTACGAGTTTGTTAGAAATGCAAATTCCTCGTCCCTACCATAGACCAATTGAGTCAGAATTCCTGCATCCAGGATCCATGCCATAACTACCTGTCCAGGTGATTCCTATGCACCCACAGTTTGAGAAGTATTGGTCTTTTTCTGGATTGGGACCCAATAATTGCAGTTCTAATAAGTTTTCAGGTGACATTGCTACCGCTAGTCCAGGGACCACTTTTTCAGGAGCACTGATCTAGAAGTTCAAGTTATTATTCCTGCTACCTAACGAAAGCCTGAGTCTAAATCTCCTCAAATTATAGAGCTTTAACCTCTGCTTTGTCCAAACTAAATCCAATTTTACTGTGAATGTTTCAGTCCCAGCTTGCCAACTCATAGCTTCTTAAATTTGGTAGCAATTTGAGACAGCTGCCCCTGTACCCTGTTAATATTATTACTCTCATTATTTTTGTTTCACTTGCTTTATCTGAAAATCTCATGGTATGTTCAACTAGGCACAAACTTAAAATTAGACTCTCTGAGTTTAAACTATAGATTTACCATATTACCTGTCTAACTTTGAACGGTGACTTACCATTTCTGGAACCTATTTCTTTATCTGCACAATGGAGATGAAATGGATTGGAAGAGATTATGTAATTGAAAGAAGCTAGCAAAAGGTCTGGTATATACTAGGTGCTCAATAAATGTTATTTAAATTTTTATATCACAGTACTCTTCTCTAACACCATCTAACACCAGGTAATGACATGAGATATGTTAAAAATCATTCAACTTTTCAATCTTATTTATGTCTTCAGAGTGTATTTAGTTTCACTTAAAAATTGATTCAACTTTATTGTCTATATTTTATTCCTGGTGACCTCTAGGAAGTGTAAAAATGCTGATTTTCCTTTGATTTTTAAAATTACCTAGAGTTTTAAAAGTAAAGCAGACTATAATAGAATGTTATGTGTATAATAGAATGTGTGGTAGTTCTAATGTTCAGTTTCCTATATTTCCTTATCATTTGATGTCAGATAAAAGTCATAGCTAAATGTACCCTAAAATTTCTCATTAGAAAAAAATAGCTTCAACATTGATGAAGTCTTTCATCCAAGCACCTGAAATCCCTTTATAGGCATTAGCTAATTAAGCTTTAAAACGCCTCCATCAGGAGAGTAAGAATTAGAACACATGGACTAGAACCACATAGGCTAGTTAAGAAACAGGGGCTCATACTAGATCTATGAGTAAACTGCAAAGATTACAGCACAGTCTGTTCACTTCCATCATTTTAATTACTGATGTGGAACTCCAACTTCAAAATGGTTTTTAAAATCCTATTTCCATAAAAGTAATGCATGCATTTGCTTACAAAAATCAAGTAGGATTGAAAGGGTTATAAGGAATATCAACAATTTCTTTCTCCGTTATCTCCCCAACCCTATTCCCTAGAGGCAACCTCTCTTTAACTACTAGTTTTTGTATTTATAAATAGTATGTTTATATTGCTATTCTTGATTTACCAATGTTAGATACTATTTATGCCCTTCTATGATAGATGAGGATTTACCTATCACAGCACAACCACCACCACCCCTCCTCCATTCCTCCCACTAGTTATGTCACTTTTAATTAAATAACCTAACCGTGTTGAGAGTATTTTGAGTGTATATAAATGTTCACTGCAGAGTCAAGTAATTGTACTATCAGTCAAACAGTTGCACTATAGTTACATTTTCTGTCTTACTCACCTTTTAAGTTTTGTTCCTGGAATTCCTATTATTTTACTTTGTTCTTGCAGGTTCTTATAACCATTCTATTTTTTTTTTCTGAAGTCCCATCATATCGGGTGTTTATCAAATGAGTTTCCCCTCTCTCTCCCATCTTGACCACAGCAAGTTTCCATCTCAACTCTCTGCTTCCTTTGGGGCTGCTGCTCTCTAAACCTGCTGCATCGCTATCCTGGGATGATCCTTGACTACTCTCCTGGGTTGCAGCCCCTGGATTTCATACCTTCCTATTTCCTAGTTTATTCCCTATATTGCTGGAGGCAAATTTTCTGAGTCTTTGCTGACTGAAAATATTTTTCTGGTACTTTCTACCCCACACTTGATAGATTCTTTATCTAGGTATAGAATTCTAGGTAGAAAATCATTTTCCATCAGAATTTTGAAGGGATTTATTTGTCTTATAAAGAAAATAAATGACTTGCTATGAGTAAATGCAAAGGTAATCGATTAAATATACCAAGGTCTAGGTTGGTATATATATAAGCATATTTTATATTTATATATATATATACACACACACACACACACACACACACACACATATACACACACACACACATATATATATACACACACACGCACATATATATATGTATGAACAAAAGAAAAATATAGATTACATGGTAACAGCATTTGGGTTTAAGGCAGGACTGGTTACATAATTTGAGGAGCCCGGTGCAAAATGAAATTGTGAGGCCCTTTGTTAATAAATTAAAAATTTCAATGCAACAAAAGTAGAGCATTAAACCAAGCATGAGGGCCTTCTAAATGCAGAGTCCTGTACAGTTGCATAGGTAGCACACCTGTGAACCTGGCCCCAGTTTAAGATCTGGCTTTATAAATCATTTTCTTAATCTCCAATCCCTCAGTTAACTTCATGGAGCCTTACAGTGCCATTTATAAAACAGGAATAATAATATCTGTCCTTCCAACCATCCAGGGTTGTGGGGAAGTTATGCATAACATGGTAAAAACAATATGTGTGTAAGTACTATGTAAATCACAGCAGTGTAAAGAAGAGTAGGTATATGTGGAATATTTTCTTGTATCATTGATAAAAAGTGTTAGGTTGATGCGTGCTTCACTGTGTCCTCATTTATGCGTGGATAACTGACGTGCAGAAATTCACAGCTTCAAATATATATTTTAGAGCCAACCCAACACTAGAGTTTGGTACCAGAGAAGCTACAACTCATTGCTGATTATCACATCATTATCTGAAACTCTAAAATAATGGACTTTTAGTTGAAACTTTCTACTAATTTCACCTTACAGATAGCACTTTAGAGTCAGCACTTAAATCTGTCTTAAGTTGTGACACATGGGTGGTAACTGAAAGTGTGATTTATTATTATTCTGCCCTGTGATTTACCTGGTGTCCCTATTAAAACTATGGGCCTTTACCCAATTTCAAGCTGTATTCATTGGTAAGTGCGTACAGATGCTTGTTTGGGTGTTTGAATCCTAGATTAGTTACTAATAGCATCCATGGTTTTATCATAACCCAGCCACATCCATTCATTTACATATTGTCTGGGGCTGCCTTTACACTCCAACAGCCATTGAGTAGTTGCAACAGAGACCCTATGGCCTGCAAAGCCTAAAATATTTATTATATAGATCTGAAAAGTCTGTTGACCCCCCTTAGACCATCAGTCCTGACTTCTCAACGCATCACCACAACCCAATGAAACCGTCCTAGCACCCTCACATTGTTGCCCCTCTATCTGGAATCAGATCACTCTGCAGTACCGAGCACTCCACTAGTCAAACTATCCTGTCTCCCCAGCTCCTAATCCCTCCCCCATCTCCTGATACCTGCTGCCTCTCTGGTGGCTCTGACCTCAGCTTCTTGTTAAACCACAACTGACACTTAACCTCTGACATAACATCTGCTCCTGACAATCAGAAAGAAGAGACCTGCAAATCCCATTCAGGTGCAATGCCCCACCTCAGCAGCTAATCTAGTAAGAATTTTCAAGTGTTTTCTGGATCAATTTTGGAAAATTTGGTGCATTTCTTCACAGTGTATATTTTTCACTCCTATCCACTCTGGATATTAAACATCAACTTTATACCTAGCACTCTGCTGTCTAAGAGAGAAAGGGCTAGAAGATGGAGAGAAAGCTGATTTAGGGAAGAGGGAACGGACAAAGGAGGGTGGATGAGAGAAAAAAATCAAGAAAATGATCCAGTTTAGTGACAGACTGTAAGACACAGGGTGATTGACTGACTGACTAAATATATTAATAGATAAATAAATGGGGGATTAACGAGAGTGATTGCAAAAGACTTTGCTGAGAAGATAGGATCTGAGCTAGCTAGGCCTTAAAGGATGGTGTGGATTTGGAGAGTGCATATAAGGAGAGAGTAGAAAAAATAAATAGGTAGGTGAAATGAGTTCTGTGTCTGAACACCCGCCACCAGGGGTCACAAATTGTGGAGCTGACTCCCTTCCCCTCTCACACCCTCTATCACCACTGACCCAGTCCCTGTAGCAATAAACTGCAAAAAGGTACTTCTAATGAGTAAACTAGAAAATGGTGACTCTCTGGCTGAACCAATTAGGTAAAGGCACTCTCCTCCAGCGAGGCAGGCAGGCCTGAAGGGCACAGACTTGGGCAGACAGGGATGACTTTGTCTCCATTTGCACCCTCTGGACCAGACACTATCATGCACACAGTACTACTTGACCAATAATACATTGCAGACCAGAAAAGTGTGGATCCCTAGCTGCATCTTTTGTTTAGACATCCTTTGTTGGAATCTTCCAGTGTGTTAAAACGACTTAAGTTAATATCTGACAATATACTCTGTTTGTGAGACCATGGCTAAACAGTTATTCTCATACATTGCTGGTGAGACAGCAAAAATCACACAATCCCCACAGAGAGGAATTTGACTAATTCTAGTGCAGTTACTTATGCATTTACCCTGACACAGCAATTCCAATTCTAGGCATCTGTTGTAAAGATATACTGGCAAAAATACAAAATGACTTGTGTCTAAGGCTATACTTTAAGAATATACTTTAGAATAGCAGTAAACTGGAAAAAACAAAACTTCTATTAATAGTAGAGTGGCTGAATAAACAAGGGTTGGCAAACATTTTCTATAAAAGGCCAAATAGTAAATAGTTTAGGCTTTGTGGGCATACGGTCTCTATAGCAATACTCAACTCTGCCGTCACAGTACAAAAGCAGCTACAGAAGATAAACGAATGAGTGTGTCTATGTTTCAATAAAACTTTATTTGTGGACACTGAAATTTGACTTTCGTATAACTTTTGTGCCACAAAATATTATCCTTCTTTTGATTTTGTTTTCAGCCACTTAAAAACATGAAACTCATTCTAGGCTTGAAGTCCATACGAAAACAGATGGCAGGGACTTCACTGGTGGCACAGTGGTTAAGAATCCGCGTGCCAATGCAGGGGACAGGGGTTCCATCCCTGGTCTGGGAAGATCCCACATGCCGCAGAGCAACTAAGCCCGTGAGCCACAACTACTGAGCATGCGCTCTAGAGCCCGCGAACCACAGCTACTGAGCCCGTGTGCTACAACTACTGAAGCCCGTGCACCTAGAGCCCATGCTCTCGGCAACAAGAGAAGCCACTGCAATGAGAAGCCCGCAAACTGCAATGAAGAGTAGTCCCTGCTCGCCACAACTAGAGAAAGCCCGCTCACAGCAACAAAGACCCAACGCAGCCAAAAAAAATCGGAGAAAAATAACAGATGGCAGGCTAGATTTGGCCCTCAGACTGTAGTTTGTCAATACCTGGAAAAACTATAGTATATAACAATGTTATCTAATATAGTTAGATAAAGAAATGAGGAAGATATCTATATACTGATATGGATCCAAACTGTGTTAAGTGAAAAAAACAAGGGGCAGACCAGTGTTTATAGTATGCTATAGTTTATGTAAGAAACTGAAAGAAATATGAGTACATATGTATAATGTCTATGTTTTCAAAAAGAAATGATGGAAGGATAAACCAAACACTAAGCAGTTACAAGGGGAGGGACCGAACAGGGTAATGTGAACAGAAATGGGAGCAAGACTCCTGTGAATATAACTTATATTGTTTTGACTTTGAAATATAGTTTCGACATAATTGACAAACAAAATGAAGTCACAAAGAAAAAAATTGATTTAGTTATCCACATTTTTAAATGGAGATATTTTACAAAGAATCTACGTTTCCTTTCTCTTGAAATATTGAAAGAGCTGTCTGGCATCACTGAGTCTGCCTTCCCACATGGCAGCCCTCCAGAAGAAGCCACGTTTTAGCAACTTCCTTTTCAGTAAGACATATATTCTGTGTAGGTATTTAAGTTTGCAACTTCTGCCCCAGGAGAAGCAAATGAATTAATACTTGATGCTTAGTATGGTGCTAATAGAAAACTATTCACTATTTTGAGCACAAGCATGAAATGATAGAAGTAGTATTTCAGGGAGATTAACCTGTCGGTGTCATGTGTAATGATTAGGAGTGGGGAAGAGCCTGATTCCAGGCGACAAAGACAAGTTTCTGGAGGGACTGTCCACGAGGCCTGCCCCACTCTCAGACGTACCTAACGCTGCCCTGGGCATGGATCTCACGGGCCGGCGGCGTCAGATACGTCGCTACCATTCAGGTGAAGCTCAGCCTCAAATCCTGGACCCCGAGGGCCTGCTGAAGCCAGCCGCTTGACCACCTCCTCCGCAGGAGCCCCGGGCGAGCTTGGGGAGGGGCCACTCTGATGGGACCGGGGAGCCGGTGTGCCCGCCATCCAAGCCATGCTTGTTAGGACTTGTGGGTGGCCACGTGGCTCCAGGCCAGGCAATGCGCTGTGGCCAAGTTGGGGCATTGGAGTGACCACCCTCAGGCGCCCAGGTGGTCAGGAGGGGGCCCTCACCCATGCCTCACCTTTCCCCATCCTGCACCCAGTGCTTTGAGGAGATGAGAGCTGGGGTGGGAGGCAGGCTCGGGGTGGGGGACTGAGCCTGTGGCTGTGAAGTTGCCAGGGCATCGCGGCACCCTTGCCTTCTGAGGCCACGCCCACTGCGCCGAAACCACAGCTCTAACACTGGAGGTGCCTGGGAGTCGGGCGTCCCTCCTCAGAGCCAGAAAACGGTCACTGTGCAGGGAGCAGCCTCAGAAAACCTCCACAAGGTGCTTCAAGCCTGATGGCCGCCCACAGCTCCTCTGCCAGGCTCGGGGTCAGATCTTGAACTCAGGCCACAGGGTGTGGATGGAATTTTATTTTAATGAAAAGACCAGTGGTGTGTCTCTAGCAGGTGGCACGAGAGCAACACTAAGGTGAGATAAAAACCAGCTTTGCTTAAAAAAAAAAAAAAAAAAATTGCCCAAGCTCTCTAGGTATAGGTCCTGGACTTGAATCCATTTCTCCTATCCTGTACAGCATCCTTCCTCTCACAGCTCGTTAACTTAGGTCAATTGATTCAGTTCTGTGCATCCTTGGCCTGTGTCAACAAAAAAGCAAATATGTTAAAATGGGATGATTTCTGTAGTCCCTTCCAGATCTAAGATTCTATCAGCCAGGGAACTGTGCTTCCATGTGTGGGAGTGGGTCTGGGGAAGAGGTAGTAGTATTTGGTTCCAATTCTGCCCACACCCCTTTCCTTTAACTGTAAAGCAAACAAGGAAGTAGAATACATTTGATCTGGCATGCCTATAGAAATTAGACTGTACCTGGTCCCAAAAATGACTTCTAGGGTCACCTTGTATGTCACGGCAGACACTGGAAGGCTCTCACGATGTCTCATATTTTGCGAGTAGACTAGCCTACCACCTTTCACCTTACACCCAACTACTTCCTTAGGAGAAGGGTTTTTAGTTAACAAAATACATACACTGGCATAAATACCCAATCTTGAAGCTCTGCTTGTTTCCAGAGCATTCAAGCTGTTAGTAGCTGTTGGAGCCATCATTCCTACTTCATGTGAGTATAGTTTTAGATAACTCCCTTTGTACAAATTAAATAGCTTCTTTATGGGTGTCTTACTTCTCTCAATGGGGATAATTAGATCACATTTTCCTTTCAGCCTGGGAGAAAGATCCTGGAGAAGCTTTAGAAAAATTGGTAAGTCACTCTTTCTTTTGTATTTCCTCAACTCCATGGCTTATATTCCCCCTCATATAAGGAAGACTCCTTTTCAATATATTCTCCAGTTTTGAGAAAGACAAACTGCCAGGAGCTGAACTGCTGTCCTGTGGCCAACAGGCAATTCCTGGCTTCTAACCTCTGGCTCTAACTTCTCCGTGCACCTCTTTGAATTGGGAAGATTAGTGACATAGTGGATCACTGTGGGCTGTCCTGCCTTATGAGAAGACCTTTGGGTACCTGTACTTTCCTCTTTATTCCCCGAGCCAATGACTACATAGAGCAGGAATTTTTAAGATCAAAGACATGCCTCAAACATCAAGTATTATAATCTTTGTAGAGTGTAACAGGAAATCCAGTATCCTAGGGACAAAATAAAATGGGAGGTACAATCCTCGAATATCTAGAACTCATTTGTTAAACAGAATCCCAATAATGGTTAACATATCTGAGGTAGTTTATTTTAAACCTAGGAGAGTAACTCAGAGTATGGTTTATACAATTAGAAATCACATTTGCAAAAATATTACTAATTCTACTTACTCCACATGTTCAATATACATGTGCACACATGCATGTACTCTAAGAGAAAAAAAATCAAAAAACTACTCCTTCAAATACACTTATTTTTTTAATATTTCAAGGTAATAACCACAGCTATCAGGACAGGCTACTTGGGGACCTCAGAAGCATCAATCAGTTTCATAGTTAGCATCACCACCTTTCTCTGGGGACCACTTTGTATGAGGTAGAAGGTGCCCCTGTTCTCACCAGGGCAGACAAAGGGAGCTGAATAGAGAGGATGAGAGCGAGCCAGCCTGTTCTCCATGGAAGAGCAGGGAGCGGAGAATTAGTCAGCACTCACTCTTCCACCTGCTTCCCAGATGCCTCTTAAGACTGTTTTTGCATTATGTGTCTTTTCCTTCTAAACTTGGACTGTTTGCATAGATCAGCAAAAAGATATCTCTAACCTTGCCACAAACACTGGATAATTAAGTTGGATTTTCAAGAACTCCTTGACACCACTTTCTCTGGACCAGATTTTTAGGTTTGGGATCTGAAACTTCTCTTTTTAATTTTTTTTTTTTTCCTAATCTTTTGGCCATGCAGCGTGGCATGTGGGATCTTAGTTCCCCCACCAGATATTGACATTGGAAGCACAGAGGCTTAACCACTGGACCACCAGAGAAGTCCCTGAACTTCGCTTTTTAAATTGCTCTTTTCCTCTTCTCTTTTTCCCTTCTCTCTCTACCATTTTTCTACCTCCCAATTTATAGAAGAGGGAAATATGTGAATAAATATGGAATATATTCACTAAAAGCATTATCTGTTCTTTGCTTTTATTCATTTGTTCATTTAACAAATATTCTTTGAATGCATCTATATATTAGCTAAGTGCTGGGTATGTATGTAGTAGTCAACCAAATAGACAAGGTCATAATGAAGCTTATACTCTTATAACATTAAATCAGATAAATATTTGCTATGTAAAGAATAACCAGGGGTAACTAATTTAGGATGGAGGGTCAGAGAAGGCTTCTCTGAGGGAGTAACACTTATGAACATCATATGAACAGTAACATCATATGAAACATGAAAAATATTTGATGATTCTAGATATTCTGGACAAAGTATTCTCCTAAATCTTATATTAAAAAATATCCCTGAGCATATCTACATATTTGCGAAATAAATGTCATGGAAAGTTGTGAATATTTATTTGTAAGTAGAGGTCTATTCATTTTTCTAGAATTTAAACTGGTTTTATCCAGCAAACTTGCATTTTTCTAGTATTATGAGAGAAGGGCCCAGATAAAAATAGTTCTTTATTTGATGTCAGTGGGGCTTACTAAATAGAGTAGTAAAGGTAAAAGCAGTGAACCAGATGTACTTAGATGTGTAAGGAAAGAATTTAAAATCTCAATATGAATGAGAGAGGGAATCTGCTTAATACTATAAACAGACTTAAACCCTTCTCTGATTACACCTTTGCAAGCAATTGTGATGGAAAGAACATACAAACATGAAGGAGGAGTTTTTCTAGACACTATCTTGGTTAAACTTTAGAACTTTGTTATAAATCCATGAAATACAGTCTGCCTCAAAGTAGGCCCACAATTGGACCCACCTTCAATGAAATTACTGAATTAACAAGATAACGCATTTATAACTTGCTTTCTCATTTATAAAATGGTTAATTAACATACCACCTGATTCTCAAAACAGATCTTTGAAGAAAGTATTATTATCCCCATTTTAAAGAAGAAATAGAAGTTAGGTGATATGCATATAGTGAATTAGTGAGTGGGGAAAATGAGCTTCAAAACTTGATTTTTCTGACACCAAAGCCTGTGGCCTTGGTGCTGACTTACACGGCTAAGCCTTATTGTAAATCAGAGTCTCTGACTCTGTCCCGAGAGGAGTGACAGACAGATTTCATACAGTAAAATGGCAGTTGGACAATCATACTTTCTGCCATGTCACTTCATGGAGAGCAAGGTGTCACAACCTCATCTCATCCTAGCTTTCTTCAGAGACCCATTAAAGGACCTCGCATTCAAAAGCAAAGGGGCAGATATATCTTCACTGTTAACATGGTTCTGAGGCACTTGTGACTGGCGCCTGCAGAAGCAAACTTGGCTCAAATGAGATCCACACCTGAGACTCATAGATTCATTTCTGCCATGAGTGTCTTTTGGAAAGGAGGATGCAAAAGAAAGAGGACAGAGGTCTCTGAGCAGAGTGAGAACTTGCAAGCATGCTGAGAACTTTTCCTCCCAGAACAATATTTAGTGGAAAGTGTTCTTCACAAGCCTGATTTGCTCTTTAGAGACCTAAAATCCTAAAAAGAGGTAGGTGTGTCCCAATAATTTCAATATTTAAAGAAAACCAAGTTCCTGCCTTCAAGCAAGATGATAATAATTACAGTAATAGTAATATAATAATAGTGATGTGGAAAATAGGACACTTTTACTTATTTTGTCTCCACTCTGAAACAATTCAACTTTAGGCAACTTAAGCATCCTTGAATTATTTTTCATCCCAGAGTATTTACGTAGAATATAGCCAATTTCTAATTTTACGAAAAATGATTTTCTAAAATCACAATAGCTATGCTTGACTGATGTTGTTGGTTGACCAACCCTACAATCATTTCTAAAAATGATTCTTACAGAAGGCTAAAAGGCCCATCCCAAGAGTAGATATTATACATGACCCAGTCCTAGCCAAAGAAACATGAGGAAGGTCTCTTGGAAGGGTTTTGGGAGGAGTTTCAGTATACTGTTGAAGAGATGTTGTTCACTTCCAATTCTCTCTTCTTCTTGCCTTTAATTTGGCTGTAATGCCTGGAGCTGTTGCAACCTTTTTGTGACCACAAGCATTGAGGTTATGAGGATGAAAAGGCAGAAATCTATGTAGACCATGGAAGAAAGACTGAAAGAACCTAGGCCTTAGATGTTGTTAATTAGCTGAACTAACATCAGCAATTGGCTACTTCAGCCTTTCCATTATATGAGAAAGTAAATCCCTCTTTGTTTGAGCTACTGTACCTGAAATTATCTGTAATGTGCAGCTGAAAGTATTCAACTGATAACACTGTGTAGCTTTGAGCTAGTTGCTTAAAGGGTTTGAACCTAAGTTTCTTTGTGTATAAAACGTAAGAAGGTTGAACACTTTTAGATCTAAGAATTCTCGATTCAAAAAGTTCATTGGCCTTATTGTATTCAGAAACAAATTTTTATAAAAAGATACTGTACCCATTTCTCACTTTGTTTTCAATTTTATAAATAGCATTATCTTTGTAGTGCTATGGAGATATGAAACAGTACATATTTTAAACATATTTTGCTGTTGTTTTGTGTTTAAATGGTTATATCATTTTAATGCAAACTGTTTTGTGTTTTCATAATTCTTCACAAGTGTGGGTCCTAGTCGATGCAATGGGAATATTCCACTGGACTCATATGGAAGGCCAAAATGCATGATTTATACTTTCCCATACAGACGCATAACTATTGGCCTATCACAGAAGAGTATCTATTTTAAGAGGACTAAGACTTAATTACAAAAGGCCTATCAATTAGGGTCTTACTCTGAGCCCAGCACAAAGAAAATACCTTTTCCAATGACAACTTCAAAGAAGTCTTTCTATTGTTGACTATATAAAGATGACTGGGAGGTCACACTTGGTCTTTGAAAAGGAACAATCTCCCTAGGCAAAAGAATGAAAGTAAGGGATTTTAAAAGCACTTTTGAAGTAGATTTGCAACAACACACTTGCAAGGAGTGAATGTTACCTTATTTTCAATAGGAGACTATATTATCATAACAAAAACTATTGTCTTCTCACACATAATTTTAAGAGTTTTAAATGATATGGGACTTCCCTGGTGGCTCAGTGGTTAAGAATCCGCCTGCCAATGCAGGGGACATGGGTTTGAGCCCTGGTCCAGGAAGATCCCACATGCCGCTGAGCAACTAAGCCCATGCGCCACAACTACTGAGGCTACGCTCTAGAGCCCGCGAGCCACAACTACTGAAGCCCGCGTGTCTAGAGCCCATGCTCTGCAACAAGAGAAGCCACCGCAGTGAGAAGCCCGTGCACCGCAATGAAGAGTAGCCCCCGCTCACCACAACTAGAGAAAGCCTGTGCACAGCAACAAGGACCCACCACAGCCAAAATATTAATTAATTAATTTTTTAAAAAGAGTTTTAAATGATAGAAGGGTCTTAGCTCCATCTGAAGATTAAATTCCTGAGAAATTCCATTTATTTTCAATCTTAAAAATTTGGATTTTAAAAAAACAATTCTAGTGAGCAGAATTTTTCAGAGTATAATATTTGGGCTGAAAAACTTAATGTGTTATTACTTTTGTGGGCTCAATTTTTTAACAGGTTAATATGTCAAAAATAGCTAATACACACAGTCTTTCTGCTCTTAACAGTTCAATAGTTACAAATCATCATGATTCAGGATATAGTTCTACTACTAATTTTGGCTTAAATGGTGGTAGAATAAAGATTCGGTTTAGTATACTACTCCTTTTTAAGTTCCTTTTAAAAACCTCTCAAAACAGATGCATATTATACTGGATTTAACATGAGTAATAAATAAGTAAAAAAGAGTTTACACTAAGCTGACAACTTGTTTAGAGTTTTTTATAGATGGAGCTTAAAACAGTCAGAATCTCACAAAATTTCTGAGAACTGAAGAAAATCAAATAGAATTTGTGCTGCTTCTGTGTAAGCAAGTCCTTGTAAATTTGTTCTTGTCTCTGTTTGACAGATGATGGCAAATAGTAAAATGGTACTTATCCCTACTGGGGTGGCATTTCCAGGCAGCTTAATTACCCATTCTTTCTTTTTTAAAAAATATTTTATTTATTTATTTATTTGCACTGGGTCTTAGTTGCAGCAGGCAGGCTCCTTAGTTGCAGCATGTGGGCTCCTTAGTTGCAGCATGCATGTGGGATCTAGTTGCCTGACCAGGGATGGAACCCAGGCCCCCTGCATTGGGAGCACAGAGTCTTATCCACTGCATCAGCAGGGAAATCCCCTAATTACCCATTCTTAGGGTATCCTCCAACTGACAGAGATCATCTCTTCCTATTGAAACAGGAGGGAAGGGGGCAGGGCACAACATTTAAAAGAATGACATAGCCTTTGAGGATCAGACATAAACTGGTTAGAACTGACTAGGCCCAAGATGGCGGAAGTTTCCAGTAGTCCTTGAGCCTCATTATATACTCAGTGTAATACATTAGGAGCTAAATGACACACCCACCAGCGCCATGACAGTTCTGAGGCTGACCATAAAAGGACAAAAAGTAGGCAGTGGTCCAATTCCTGGAAATCCCTGCCCCTTCCCCAAAATAGCTGGAATAATCCTCCCACTCCTTAGCCTCTGAAATTACCCAGTCCATAAAAACTGTCTCTATTAGAATCTCTTTTACCTGGGCCCTTTCTATCTCTCTAACCCCTTATACCATTCTCCTATTCTGTATTAGTCAGTATATAGCCAGAAAAACAAAACCCAAGGATCATTATAGTGGTGAGATATTACCTGAAAATCAGGAAGCTGCTCTCTTCCCTGGTCTGGAGCCCACCAGTCTTCACTTCTCTTTGATACACTGGAGATATTAAACCTGTTTCTACTGTGGTTGGAACTAAACAGGCACTTGTCTTTCTGTAGATGCTGCTAAAACCTTTACTGACTACTAGGGCCCAGAGCCTACTACCACTTCTGTTGCTGCTACCAGAGGCTCCACCAGAAGCAGAAAAAATGGCTTCTTCATTTCTGCTACTCTAAATGTCCTACCAATGCTGCATGGTATCAGAAATGAACAGGAAATGTGCTGAAAAAGGAGTCTGCAAAATGTAGTTTTCTGGCTTCCAGCCCCTGTGATTTAGAGAACACAGAAGGTCAGGAATGGAGCCAAGAGCTACACACAAATAATTGGCACATGCGGGCTTTACACCGAACCCTTTCAAGACACACATACACATTCATATGGTTTTCATAAGGTTAATACCAATTTATTTTCTGGGTCTCAGCTTAAATAACAGTTCACCAATCAAGGTCTTTTTCACCGCACATGTTGATTTGGGTCCCCTATTATATACTCTCAGGCAACTTGTACTTTTCCTCACATTAAGAAAATTGTCACCAAAAAATTGCATAATTTTTCATTTAATATCTATTAAACCAAACCAAAAAATCTCCTATTAAACCAAAAAATCCTTGGAAAAAAAGGACTTCTATGTCTTCTTTTTTGATACCTCTCCATTGCATGGAGTACAGATCATCTGAATAAATATTTACTGAATAACTGAAATATATCTTCTATCATAGCATTTGAAAGGGTAGTTCCTTCATTCATTGTCAATAATCGCTCTAGGATAAAATATTTAATAGTTCTGAAAGATTATTTTATCATTAGGCAAAGGGTCAGTTTCTCAGGGATTTCTCTCATGTTGTTATACATACAGAGTTTGGCAGAAATGACATTTTAGTTTCTCTAGGTGAGTTGAATAGAAGTATGAATGCCTAGATCTTTTTCAATAATGTAATATATATATCTTTTTAATGTAGTATATTTCACAGTAATTTAAGTACCATGGAGATAGTTATGGAATTAGATTAAAAAATGACAAATTAAGGAATTAAATAGATGGAATTTCTATGAAATGTACAAAAGACAGAGTAAAAAATAAACAAAGAAAATTATAAAGCAGAAGAAGGGAGGGAAGAAAAAAAAAAGAAAATTATAAAGATTCCCCCTCCAATCTTGAGGTTCTAGCCGTCTAGTTATAGAATCACATATGAAAACAACATCAAAACATTTATTTACCCAAATATTCACATACATTTTATACCAAAATAATATTTTCAAACACTGAATGGGAACAGCTTAGAATTAAAGTATTTGATCATGAAAGGGATAGAGCTGATTTTTCTTGACAAACTGGCTTGTAGCTTTCTAATTTAGTTCCACTCATTAGGTCAACACTTTTGTTTGGCGTTTTATTCCCATAACAGAAAGACTGTAGGGTACAAAAGGGCAGCAGAGTTATCAGCCGTCTGTTATCTTTAAAGCTGGATTCCTGTTTCTGAAACTGGATTTTAAGAATTCTAATACTCAAAGTGTTTGATCTTTTTCTAAGAGGTGAGTCGTATTTACACTCTTCCATCCTCAGCTGCTTACAGTATAACAATCCATAGGTTCCATCTGTGGGGGCGGGAGGAGATGAGGTTACTGTCAACAAACTTTTAAATTATTGCTGTGGAGAGGAAAGGGTCACAAAACAAGTTAAACTGGAAGGTGACTGATACAATTCATCTAGGAGAGCTTCAGTTTTTTTTTCAGGGAAATAAGCAACGTTATCCGATGACAATGCCTAGGCTAAGGAAAGGGATGGAGGCCTGAGGATAAAGGAAAAACATTGGAGCGATCAATGTAAAGGTTTCAATGAGGATGATTATAAGACTGTTGAACAGCTTTGAGAACTCAAGGGGAAGTTTGATACCATGAAATTTCAGGAATTGTATCTCGTGCCCTGTTGAGATTTTATCAAGCAACTCCTGATCTCTTGAAATGGAGCAGGACCCTCTGGGGCTCTCCTGACTACAAATCCTTTCCCTTTCCCCCATTTCTTGTTTGTAGGAAATAGGCTGCATTCAGCCTCCTTGACCTTCCCTGAGCTCCAAAGAGCAGATTCAAACAGTTGCTTATCAGGGAAGGGAGGGAATGTAGAAAGAAAGGAAGAGCAGTCAAGAAACAATAGTGCAGGAATGGGACAGGGTCCTGGTTCCTCCTCAAGGGATATACATAACATTTATCTTTGAGTTCTGCAGGAACTAAGGCCCCCACCAAGGTGGAGGACGGTAACTTCAGCCTGAGCACAAGATTCCTGGAACACCGCCCTGTTACCTCACCACCACCCAATCAGAAGGAAGTCTGCACACAGTGGAAGATAATGAAGACTGTGACCTCCTCCCCAAATGACTGTCCCTTCAAAAACTTTCACGGTCCAGCAGAATCTTAAGAGTTGGTTTTTGGACACAAGTCCACCTTCTCCCCAGGTTGCTAGGCTCCTCAATAAAGCAATCTTTCCTTTTCCAACCAACACTTGTCTCTTGAGTATTGGCTTTCGAGTGGTGAGCAGTACTTCGGTGACACGATGGCAAGAATGCTGAGTGTTGTTAGTGAGGGCTAGCGAAGCAAACAAAGGCTGGTGAGTGCATTATTGAGAAATTTACCATGGAGTCCAGTCTGGATAGGAAGGCAGAAAAGCCAGAATAAGAGTAATGGATTTGGAGATAAGTGTTAGAAAACAAAACTTGGAAGATGAAGAGTCAATTCAATAATGATGGTAAACTGGTAGGAAAACAGTAAGCTAGTTTAGAAAAAGCTCTTCAGTGAGAAATTCCCACTGAGACTGGAGGTCCACAGGAGGTTGGAAAGTATTGATGTTGTCAAGGTCCTCAAGTAGTAGAATGGAAAAAGTGTACACAGAAATTCAAAAGAAGACAGGTTGTTAAATGATGTCTATAGCACAATGATCTAGAAGTAGATACACCCAGCCCTGTTCCAGGTAGCACAGGTTGAAGAAGCAGAAAAAAAAAAGAGCTTTCTATAGAAGAGGATGCAAAGAATCTTAAACTTTAGAGAAAAAGTTATGTTTTATTTAGTTCAAGAAGGTAGAAGTATTAAAAGTAAGGATATGGGGATGTTAGTTCATGATGGAACAGGGGTCCTAAAGAGTCTCATGAAGAAAATGAACAGACTGGTCAGGAATGGAGTGAGCCTAGGGTGGTGTTAGGGAAACTAGGTAAGGTGGTTAGAAGTAATGCTGAGTTTTATGTTAAGGTCTTTGAATGTTGGTCAAAAGAATTAAGGTAAGGTGATGGGGAATTGTATTAATAAAAGAAAACTCTTTTTCCTCTCTGCTCTACTCACACCAATTTCTGACATCAAGTGTGGTGGTGGAGAAGTGGGGGGTTCCCAGACAAAACAATTCTCCAACCTTCCAGAGTAACTCCTACAATTCAATTATGACACTAACTACCTGGTGTTAGCATAGGTCCTAAAGATTAAGGACCCAGCCCCACAAGACAGCCCCCATTTCAGATGCTCATCACAAGTTCCAGGTGGTCAACTGTACTTCTGACCAATCAGCTATAAATTGAGCATTTCCATGACCCTCTCCTGGGGTTCAATAATTTGCTAGAAGGGCTCTCAGAACTCAGAAGAAACACTTAATAGAATTTACTACTTTATTTTTAAGGATACAACTCAGGAATAGCCAAATGGAAAAGTTGCATAGGGCAAGATCTGTGGGAAGGGGGACAGAACTTCCATGCTGTCTCTGAGTACATTACCCTCCCAGCACCTTCACATGGTCACCAACATGGAAGCTCTCAGAGTTTAGAGGGTTTATGTTTCTGTTTTTGTTTTCTTTCTGCGGTACACGGGCCTCTCACTGCTGTGGCCTCTCCCGTTGCAGAGCACAGGCTCCGGACGCGCAGGCTCAGCAGCCACGGCTCACGGGCCCAGCCGCTCCGCAGCATGTGGGATCTTCCCGGACCGGGGCACGAACCCGTGTCCCCTGCATCGATCAGCAGGCGGACTCTCAACCACTGCATCACCAGGGAAGCCTGAGTTTAGAGTTTTCAATAGAAGTTTCATTAAGTTTGTTACCGAGTCCAAGCTCGCTCTGCTTGCCGCACAACAGGCCAATAAATCAGGAGATAAGGTGTTGAGGCAAGGAATAGTGACTTTATTCAGAAAGGCAGTCATCTGAGAAGATAGAGGACTAATGTCCTTGAGTACCATCTTATTGGGGCCTGGATGCCAGTTTCTTTTACAGAACAGAGATGGGGAGGAGGTGAGGAAATAAAGTAAAAAGGCCATATGTCTTGCAAAACATCTCCTGGCTTGGCCAGCCTCAGGGAGGGGATGTGTTAATTTCTTCTTTCTTGCAGCCATTCACAGGTGGGCAGGGTCAGAATGTTTCCCTGTGAGCTAAAAAGGGCACTTTCGTTTAACATTTAGGCACAGGGGCAGGGTTCCCCGAGGGAGGCCATTATGTATGCTTATAGCTATAGACAGCACCCCTTTAGTGATTATAGTAACAAAAAGCAACTGACAGCAAAGGTTAAAGTAAGAGAAACAGATCGAACATGGAGTCAGATTTTTTTCTTCCCTGTTACAAGTTGACATAATTGATTAAATCATTGGTCATTGATGACTAAGTCAGTCTCCAGCTTCTCTCCCCATCCTGGAGGTTGGGAGTGGGGTGGGACTGAAACTTCCAACCCTCTAATCACTGGGTTGGTTTCTCTGACAACCAGCCCAAATCCCCCAGTCACCTCATTAGCATAAGCACACTAATGGTTGAAAGGGGCTTATTATAAATAACAAAAAGCACTCCTCAAGAGGGAAGAGATATGGGAACATATGTATATGTATAACTGATTCACTTTGTTATAAAGCAGAAACTAACACACCATTGTAAAGCAATTATACCCCAATAAAGATGTTAAAAAAAAAAAAAAAGCACTCCTCTCACCCATGTCATTCAGGAAATTCCAAGCATTACAGGACCTCTGTGCCAGGAACTGGAGAGAAGAACAAATGTGTATTTCTCATTATGTCACAATTAGTTTTCTACTATTGCTGTAACAAATTACCACAGACTCAATGGTTTACAACAACACAAATTCATTATCTTTCAGTTCTCTACATCAGGAGTAGAGCACAGGTCTGGCTAAAATCAAGGCATGAGCATTCCTTTCTGGAGGCTCTAGGGGAGAATCCATGTCTTTATCTTTTCCATCTTCCAAGCACTGCCAAATGCCTTGTCTTATTGTCCCTTTCCTCTATCTATAAAGCCAGTAACTTTGTATCTCTCTGACCATTTTTGCCCACTATGCAGCAAAGCCAATCTACTAACACCAGGTTGTGGTGAAGGAAAGTACAGGCTTTACTGCAGGGCACCAAGTAAGAAGAATGGGCAACTCATACAACTCAACTCTTTTCCCTCCCTTCCATTCAATAATTATTTATTGATTAATGATAATATAAAAGAAATGGTACTGGATATTTCAGCAACCTGAGACACATCCATAAGAATCAAAGGAATAATATAAAGTGGAAGTAAATTATAAAATTTGCCCAATAATTTAAAAAGTCAGTTATGTTATTTCAACCTTTGCCATTTGATCTTCGCCCACACATTTTCTTCTCCATTTTCTGTCTTCTTTTAATACCCCTCTGCTTCTACCCATATTTTCATTACTTTTTTTGAGTGTTTCTCTTTCCATCCCTTTTCATCCTCTTACTCATGTGTCTTTTACCTCCTGTTTCCCTCGGTTTCCTATGTTACTATCTTTTAGCACACATTCAAACCACTGGGGGAAGAAACTATTTTGTTCTAAAATACTAAAATTCCCCTGAATTCATTTTCTCCTTTCCATCCACTTTATCACTGCTCAAGTTCACACTTTCATTCTCTCTTCTCCCTACAACTTCCTTACTAAATTTCTGCTTCTACCTCTCCTAAATCCCCTGACAACCCATCCATCCTCACCTTTACACTGTTCTATGACTTTCCTAGCAAACCTAACCTTGTCATTCCCCTACTCGAAGTTCTTCAAGTGTTCACATGACATACCAGATAAAATCCAAACTTCTTTATAAGGTTTAAAAAAATTCCTTCCTACCTACCTAACTTCATTTTTACCTTTTCCCCTAACTTCCCTTTGCATGTTACCCTCTGGCAGCACAGAAATACTTGTGGTTTCATCATTCTCTGTCATGTCTCTGTAACCTTCCAATTGTCATTCTTATATCCCCTCAGCTGCTTTCATGCCATCCATATGGCAAACTCCTAGTTATTCTTTAAAACTGTTCAAATACTACTCAGCCATTAAGAAAGAATGAAATCTTGCCATTTGTGACAAAATGGAGGGAACTTGAGGGTATTACATTATGTGAAATAAATCAGATGGAGAAAGACAAATACCAAATGATTTCACTCATACATGGAATCTAAAAAAAAAAAAATGCATGGTGGTGGATGGTAATTAGATCTTTGGTGGTGATCAATTTATTGTGTATACAGATGTCAAATTATAATGTGGTACACCTGAAACTTATATAATGTTATACACCAATTTTACCTCAATTAAATAAAAAACAAGGGGGGCTTCCCTGGTGGCGCAGTGGTTAAGAATCTGTCTGCCAATGCAGAAGACAAGGGTTCAAGCCCTCGTCCGGGAAAATCCCACATGCCGCGGAACAACTAAGCCCATGCGCCACAACTACTGAGCCTGAGCTCTAGAGCCTGCGAGCCACAACTACTGAAGCCCGCGTGCCTAGAGCTGGTGCTCTGCAGCAAGACAAGCCACCACAGTGAGAAGCCCACACACCACAACGAAGAGTAGCTCCCGCTCTCCACAACTAGAGAAAGCCTGCGCACAGCAACAAAGACCCAACACAGACAAAAAAATAAATGACTGTTCAAGTGTTACCTTTGCTGTTAGGGTTTCTCAGTCTCTTTTAGGCAGACCTGAGACTCATCTTCTGCTCTTTGCTATATTGTACATCCCTCCACTGTCTGCAAGAATACTATTATTGGGGCTTCCCTGGTGGCGCAGTGGTTGGGAGGCCGCCTGCCGATGCAGGGGACCCGAGTTCGTGCCCCGGTCTGGGAGGATCCCGCATGCCGCCAAGCGGCTGGGCCCGTGAGCCATGGCCGCTGAGCCTGAGCGACAGGAGCCTGTGTTCCGCAACGGGAGAGGCCACAGCAGTGAGAAGCCCGCGTACAGTAAAAAAAAAAAAAAAAAAAAAAAAGAATACTATTATTGGTATTTGGGGTCAGGACTTGAGTTTTTCCATTCCCAACACCTTACGTAAACTTCAGCACATAAGAGCTCAATCATCTTTGCTCGATTGCCCTACCCTTTTATTTAACCTACCTGAATATCAGTGCCTAAAACTGTATTCTTTGGAACTCTAGTGCCCCTACAAAGAGTTGTATATTATAAATAGAGTTAGCCTTTAGATAGCTATGTGATGTATGTTCTCATTGTAGGTTTAAGAGAGAAGTTCAATTCTTCTTTTCCCAAGTAATCCTCTTTTTTTTTTTTTTTTTCCGGTACGCGGGCCTCTCACTGTTGTGGCCTCTCCCATTGCGGAGCACAGGCTCCGGACGGGCAGGCTCAGCGGCCATGGCTCACGGGCCCAGCGGCTCCGCGGCATGTAGGATCTTCCCGGACCGGGGCACGAACCCGTGTCCCCTGCATCGGCAGGCGGACTCTCAACCACTGCGCCACCAGGGAAGTCCCCAAGTAATCCTCTTATCTTTTAGTTTCATAATGATTCTCAAGGGCAATCAAGGTCTGTAAAATAAATCTAAACAACCTAATATTTCAAATTTCTATTTGCCTTTACCATGATCTAGATCAGGAACATCAACCAAAAAACACCCAAATCATACGCATATATGACTAACACACCAGCCTAATTACCTCCAAATTTACTTCTTTCAAACCCGCCTCTGCTTAACTTGGATTATTGTCAATGAAATAGAACAAATTTTGCTCATTTGCCTTATTGCTTTTATTTCTATTAATTGACAGACTGATGTGGGCTCTGTGATTTTAAACAGTTTGACTTACAGAAAAATAACTGTTATAAGGGAAAGTTTTGGGAAATAGTCACCGAAAAATACAGCGTCAATCAAAGTTCAATCAGGAAAACAGAACTATATTATGTCACCTAGGGAACTTAATAATAGGGTATTGTTACACAGGGCATGAAGGGGAGGCTCCATGTCAAAAAGGGGAACACTGAGGTGATTCAGAGATATGTAACGTAGGAAGCCGTTACCACCTTAAGGCTAGGGAAACAAAGGGAAAATTTTGGGTTATTAGAACTAAGAAACTCAGAGGACAGATCTCGCTGGCTAGGGCATGGGTCTTTGAGAAGTAGGCATAGCCTAGCTGGTGCTGGTAACTGATGTGTTGTGATGAGTCTGGTTCTTACAATGTAAAAGCGGGAGGCTGGAGCCAACTGCTGATGACAGGAAGAAGGGCTATTGCTACTGAGGTGATGCTGATAGCAGGAAGCAAACAGGATGGAACAAATGTCTTCTCCCCAACCCCTACCTACCACCCTCCCTCTAATGACTTCTGTTGATCGAACCTATCAATAACTGGCAAAGAAGACATATGTTTGCACAGCCCCAGTCCCAGTATTAAGAGTGAATATGGAGTGGAGAGATTATAGCTTAATAAGTAGCACTAAGAGCAATTAAATCAAGAGTGTTAAGCCATGGTCAGTTAGAGTAACCATCTCGCAGCTTGAAAAATTCAACATGATCATATACTCAAGACCTTAAAAAATTAATATTCTTCTGTTGAGTCTGTCTTCCATTAGATATGCACTGGAGTATGCTATGTCACTACAATTATCATTTAATCATCCAATCTGGGAGCTATATGGCAGATACGGTTCTAGGTGGTTGGGTTTCAACAGTGAAAAAGTAAATAGGTCCCTGCCCATCTTTGGGGAACTGTCCTTCTAGTGAAGGGAAAACAGACAATATATAAAGATATAATGTGTCACATGGTGAGTGCAATGGAGATAATAAAGCAAGTTGTGTGTGTGGGAAATAGGGATTGGAGATGGGGACAGCTCTTTCATATGGGGTAGTCATAGATGATCTCAATGATAGAATGCAATTTGAGCAAAGACCCAAAGGAAATAAGATGGAGAAAGCAGTATGAATATATGGGGGAAGATCTTTTCAGTAGGAAATAGCTGTATTTGATTAAAGTGGGTGGACTTTTTTGTGGGTTTACAGTTTGTTTTTAACTATTTGCATAGTTCTGCTATAAAAGACTGTGATTCTAGCTGGGTAACATCAACTTACTGTCAAATATAGTGCCAATTCAAACATTCCACAAAGCATTGCTCATCTCTTCCACTGAGGGAAAAGCTATACTTCTTCATGTAGCAGGTTATAAAAAAAATTGCTGATGGTAAAAGGACTAGCTGAAGTACATACATAATAGTCCACCTCTACTAAAAAATACTTCTTTTAGAGTCAGCTATGAAATTCTAGTAGCCTCAAACCTTTAATTTGGATTATTTGAGTAAATGTAAAATGCCCCAAACTGTACATAATTATGTCTTTTTTGAGATGTCGACCTTCATTTTTTAGTTGAGCTAATGAAACTCAATAATTGGCCAACAGTCTTTAAGGCATAAAGTGGGACGGACACCATCAGTACTTTTAACCCAAAACAATGAAATCACTGTTGGCATTAGGATTATGTTGCTTTTTGTTCAGATAATTTTTTTTCTTGGAAAATACGTGCATACTTTGGGTTCAATGGTGCCAGAAATATTAATGTTAGCTATGATTAAGTTTCCTTCAACCAATTTGTCACTCAAACAATAAAGGTGAACTTATCTGTAAGTCAGATGCCTGAAAATGGTATAACCCAGTTATACTCTCATGTTAAAGCCTTTTAAAAAAACAACAATAATTCTGGCCCTTGAAGAAAGTGAGTTGTACCACGTAATATAAAATCTTTTTCTGTAGCTAGTAATAATTTCCTACAGGAAAGCTTGAGGTGGGTATGTCTTCATTTGAGGAGAATGTAATTTGAGACTGGACACTTAGAAAGTAGAAGTTTGAGTTAACTCAGTCAACTTGTTTTTAACTTTTTAAAAGGAATCTTGAGAGGTCAGTGGTGTCTACTGGAAGGCAAGAACTTGGTTCTGGCGGCGAGACCACCACACATGGCTTGTAGTGTTTGCACTTAACTTCTGTACCTAGGTTCCTCTGGCTGTCAAGTAGGGATAATAGTAATTTCCTGCTTTGACTTCTCTGGCTGAAGATGATACATTAACACAAATTATTATTATTAAAACATAATGCATGCATGCACGTAAAACACCAGCGTGGTGTTCTTTTCATGCTCATATAACATGTATAAATACTGCTCTTCCATGCACTCTTCACTTTAGGTCAGAGGAGAATAGCATGCCACTAATCCAATTCTCAAAATATGGAGGAAATATATTCTTTAAAGCTCCATATCATCCTTTTGAGAAGCACTAAACCTGCTAATCCCTCAGGGTCTCTGTAGCAATTGCATTATGGCCCCCATATTAAGCCTTTGGCACCTTTTCAAATGTTGGCTAAATTACTTTTTTCCTGGAGACTAGAACCATCAGGGGAAGGCTACGGTAATGAAATTTGCTAGGGACATTAAAATTTTGGTTGTTTAACATTTAACTGAGTATCAACAACGTGTTAAAGTGCTATCTAAACAGATAATTAGCTACTCGCTGCGCAGTGGGCTCTGTCTAAATTTAACTGTGAAATTAGGTTTAGGGAATGCGAAAATAGGAAAAGAAATTTTCTCAAGGGAAACGGTGGTGTCAGCACAGCTGAGGAATGTCACAATAGCTACATTTCGTCAAGTATGATCGTCATCAGGGCATCTCTAGGAGCAACGCAGGACTAGGTTTCTTCTTAAGTGCATCCTGAAACTAGGTGATGGAAAGGAGTGGTTGCAGGAGACAGGCTTAGGGGACGACAGAGGCAACAGGCATAGACTGCGAGAGAGAAAAAAAAGGGGTGGAGGAAAAGAGGTATTTTAACCCAGCGCTGGAAGAGAGGTTGGGAGGCGGAAATTAAGAAAGAAAAAAGAGCGGCGGGCAGGGGGTAGAACTGTGTGTAGCCTTGGAGATGAGTAAAACATTGTCAGTCAGTGGATGGAGGTCGGGGAGACCCTAGTGACTGAAGGGGGAGGACAGCGTGATCTTGGTGGCAGACAAGCATTAGTTTAGCTGCGACAGGCGGCTAAATCCTTGTTTGACTTTCTTCCTATTGGAGCACATTTGTGGCTCTCTGGAGGCGACGGCAGGACCAACATAAAATTAATGGTGTCAGGACTGAGAACCTGTGTCCTCTGCCTCCAGCCCCCTCTCAGGACAGTCGAAACTGTCCACCACCCCCGCAGAACCGCCGATGGCTGTGGCTCCAAGGTTAAGCCACCAGGGCTGTGCGTGGCGGGCAAATGAAGAGGTCAAGGCGAGCAGCTGCCGGGGTGAAGGACGGTCGTGGTGGTTCACGGACGCTTCTCTCACGGGCACGTGTTTAGCACTTCCCGAGGTCGCTTTCCCGCGATCAGTTCATAGGAAAACAGGCAGTGAAAATAAAATTACACGTGCGAACATGCAAATGAAACAAAACCAAAGGAAAACACCACGGCACTACAGGCACTCCAACCGGGGAAATCCAGGCCTCCTGTTGCCAGTCGCCGGGGGAGGATAGCGGACAGCCTGGCGGTCAAAGAAGCGAGAGAGAGAAAAGCAAACCTTCTGGGGCCCCTCTCCTTTCCCGGCTCCGTTGACCCTTTCACCAAACTGCCCACCCAGAGAAAGGGGCAAGAAAAACGGCTGTGCAAACGTGCCTCGGCAGACTGGGGGGGAAGTGGGGCTGGGAAGAAAGGAGGGATTCGGAGAGCTCAGCTGTCCCGGGAAGCAGGAAGGAGGAGAAAGTCTCTCCTTTCAGCCCTCGGCGAGGAGGGAGATGACTAGTCCGGCACACTATGTCCAGCTTCCCAGACAGGAACCTTTAGCATGGGCAACGGAAAGACAGCCCCATCGTGCCTTCCCCTCCCCCGCCTCTCGTCCGGTCCCCGCCAGAGGGAGAGCGCCGCTCGGGGGAGCCTCGCTGCGAGCTGGACCGTCCCACCGCCCTCCGCCTCGGTCTGAGCAGGGGCCGCGGTGGACCAGCAAGGGGCGGAGTGGGCGAGACCATTGGAAACGCTGGGAAGGGGGACGAAGCAGGAACGCGAGGGGCGGGGCCTACTAACCTATTCCAGATTTTCCTGTCCTCTTTAAAGCCCTGCTTTCGGAGAAACCCCGTTATCAAAGAGGAGAAAAGAGATTTTGGGTTTTTTTGAAAGGGGAGGGGCGTGTGTAGGAGGGCGGGGTGGGAGGAGTCGGGCTTTCACGCCCGGATCAGACGTGAGCGCGAGTTGCGCGGGCGAGTCCCTGCGCTCTGAGGGTCGGCTTCCTCTCCCCCTCCCATGCGGGCGGGGTGGTGCGTTCCGAGTTCCCAGGAGTTCGAGGCGGGCGGGTGCCGGTGGGGGGAGGGGAGTGGCGGTGGTGGTGCCGGCGGCGGCGGCGGCGGGCGGCTCCCGCCTCAGCCTCTGCAGTGGCGTCGGCGACGGCGGAGTTGAAGCAGCCGCGAGTGCTCGGCAGAGTGTCAGCCGGCGGTGACGGCTCAAGAACTGGCAGTTAGGGACGCGCGCACCGGACCTTCCGCCGCCGCCGCCCACAGCCAGAGGCGCCGGGGCCCGGGGAGCCGGGGGGCCGGAGAGCGAGCTGGCCGGGGGGAGGGTGGGGGATGGCGCGGACCCTGGGGCCGGCTCCGCTGTGTCCCGGAGGCGGCAAAGCACAACTTTCCTCCGCTTCTCCCCCCGGGGCCGGGCTCCTGCTGCCGCCCCCGACGCCACCGCCGCTGCTGCTGCTGCTCTTCCCGCTGCTGCTCTTCTCCCGGCTCTGTGGTAGGTGAACCTCGGCGGCCGGTGCGGGCTGAGGGAGGCGCGACCGAGGGTCCCGGGGCCGCGGCCGGGCCAGCGTGGGCCGCTCTCCCGGGCGGGAAGCGGTTGTGTTCGGCGGTTGGCTGCGCGAGCGGGTGCCGCGGACTTTGGCTGGAAACTTTTCGCCGCGCCTGGGGCGAGGCCGGGGAAGGGCCGGGGCCGGCGACTGCGGCGCCGGCCGCCCGCTCTCCTCGCTCGCGGCCGCGCCGCTCCCCACGCTGCGGGCTGGGGTTCGGCGACGGCGCTTTCCGCCCGGACGCCGAGTGCTTCGTGCGCGTGGCTCCTCCGTGTTTGCTCCGGGGACCGTTACTTCCTCGCCTATTCGCGGAGGAAGCCGAGAGCGCGGACTTATGTGCTGGGGCTAAGGTGACGAGATGCACGTTTGCCGCCTCCTTTTTTCCCGGGTGAAACTTGAGCTGTGAGCCAGGATACCTTTAGGGACCAGAGCTCGACGGAATGAAGCCTTCGGGTTCCCACACCTCATCGCCTTCCACCCTGGAGAAGCACCATGTTAGCCCACGCTGCAGCATCCCCTACAGTTTTCTTCGGTCCTCCGGCCACTTTCTGCCCTGGCAGCCTCTGGATCGCTTTGCATTGAGTCCGTCGCTGCCTTCCAGTTTGTGGGACGTCTGTCTCACTGTGTTTATTTTAGCAAACGCTATTTGTCCTCAGGACTTCGATGTATGTGTAAAATACCTGATTGCATTGACCGTGCCCCAGCTGTTCCGATGAAAACAAGCCCCACGCCTCTTCCCTTTCTTCCCACGTTGTCTTACAGTTTTGTCATATTTGGGAGGTAGTGTCTTTGTAAGTTCACTTCCTAGGTATCAGAGACTAGAAGCCTACTTGTTAAGAATAGCTTTAAAAAACAGAAAAAGAAAGATCTCCGTTTCATGCAAGAGAGGTGGACTTAAGTGATCCTTAATGGAAGGCGGCGATGTGGGAAAGTAAGGCCACCGGTCTTTGGGGACTGGCTCTGTCTTTTGGTAATACCGGAACACTGCAGGACGTTATTCATTCGATGACTCTTACTTGGTGAGGAAAGTGCAGAAGGAAAACTTAGGCTTGCTCAAAGCGTGTTTTACCTGAGACATTTTTACTTGTACCTAAGTCTGCGTTGGATATCAGTGTTTAATGAAATCTTAAATGAAACCAGGAGTTTTACCAGTATTTACTACAAGGAGAGATGTGTGCGGATTTATTGGATGGTGTGATTTAGAAGAAAGAGAATCCTGTACCCCTGTACCGTGTAGGTGTGTCAGGCTAGCTGGTTATGAGGGAGGCAAAATTTTCAAAAGATTGAGTGCCTCTTATAGGCTGAGAATTTCCACTACCAAATCACCGTCACGTTTCAAGCACTGTAATGACACGTTCTGATTTACAGAGTATAGCATGATAGATGGCATGTTAACTAATCTACATTGTTTCTGTAGTCCCTCTCCCCAGATGTTTGGTTCCACTACATAAGTCTTAATGCTGTTACCGCTTTAGATTGATGCGAGATTCTAGATTGAATTTGTGTACGTTCTTTTCCATTCAGGAGGGTTGTGGATTACAGTTAGGTGGGAGGAAGGTGGGAGTGGATGTTAACAGTTTACTGTTCTGACTTAGATTGTGTTAAGGACTGAGAGAATATTTGTATCTCCAGTAAAGTTTTATCTAGCTAGGCAAAGCCCCGTAGAAGACTGAAGCAAGGTAATATGTACAGTTAATACAAGGAAATTGAACCCGGGTAATAATTTCATAGTGAATGTGCAAGTGAAATGTTGATTACTTTTTGAAGGAACACATTGGTTTTCACATGGAAGAAGAAAAGACTTAAAAAAAATCTCTTCAATAATATGCTGTTGGAGGGATTTGATATTTTAGAGTCCTAAAAATTCAAGTAGTATAGGCAAATGGACTGTGATTTAGAGAGGTGTAAATTAAAGTTTTTAGAGTCAACTCAGCTTGTAGTTGTAGAGACAGACACTAGTTTTGTGTCACTGTGCACTGCTCATTTAAAGAGCTTCCTTTTTTTGGGCTTATAGTGTTATAACACCCTAATTTGTGAACCCTTATGACAAGTTTTTAATATCAACCTGTATTTTAGAATTCAGTCTTTGAATATGGCATAGTTGTCCTGATTTATGGAGACTTAGTAAGTATGGAAACGGAATTTTCTTGTAACCTGTTCGTTGGTCTGATATTCATAGTACTACTTAACAAGGTTTGGCACGTACTGATGTTTGAGTTGTTTATTTATTTATTTATTAAAATTTTATTGAGGTATAGTTGATTTACAATGTTGTGGGAGTTGTTAGTCTTAGAGTTGAGAAGATTTTTAGGCTTTAAAGAGATGACTATATGATTTGTTAATCAGAATGCTTTACTTTTTTTTTTACCACATACAGATTTATTATTATTATTTTTTTGCTGCTGATATTTTTGATATTATGCTTACATTTAGCATGGCCTTAACTATGCTACACTTCTGCAATATCATCTATTAGCACAAGATAATTTTTATGTCATGTTAATTTTACTGCTGTAAAAACCCTCGCAGTCAAACTGGTAGACATGATATTCTGTAAGCTATAAAAAATTAATCAGATTTGCTGTTTTGAGGGTGTACATTATCTGTCTTATTTGAAGAACTGAAATTTTAAAATGAGAATTTTACAGGTTAACCAACTGTCAGGGTTGATTGGTTTTTTGGGTTTTTTTTGTGTTTTTTTTTTTAAAGCCTAAGAAAGTCCTAGGTGTAAAGGTCAAGAGAACTAGATTTTTCAACACTATCTGACTTGATATAAACCTCATTTATTTAATTATGGAAGTCCATATTTCTTTATAATGGCAATAATCAGTTCATAGGTGATCAGATTTATCTTACTTTCCCTTCCAACATTTTTTCTTGAGGAGTAGAGAATATTAGGATACGGTATTGATGAAAGAGAAGGTAGACTATTTGACCTAAGTTCCAACTTTTTCCATTTTCAACAGGGCTATATCTTAAATGGATATTTAGAAGGTGATGGAAAAAAGATCTAATATGATGATTGAACAGCACTTTCAGAACTCCCTGTGTTCATGGCGCTTGATAGGAACTTGAGGACATAAAACATGAATGAGGCAGAGTCCTGGCTTCAGGGAGCTTACAGCAGTATGATAGACATAACGTAAACAGATGGATAGGACAGCTTAGTATTTATGATAGAGATCTGCATGAGGTGTACTGTGGGTTACCCAGAAGAAGGATACCTAACCCATTAGGTAGAGAGAGATGTTAGTGTAAACTGAGAAAAAAAATTGCTTAAAAAAATTCAGTTGAGTTAGATTTTCTTATTGAGATTAGACATTGTGGTAGGTGGAATAAGTTTGCTCTCTCTCTCTGCAGTTTATGATTTAGATGCTAAATAAACAGTTTTATTCTGAAAAATGACTGCCACTTACTAGCTGTGTGAATTGTTGGCAAGTTATTTAACCTCAGTAAACTTAAGGTTTCTCGTCTTTTCAAAAAAAGGTTAATATCAGTTTGCCTATAGAGTTCTTGTCCTCTTGCCTGTAGAGGATTAAATGAAAGAATAAAATAAAACACTTAGAATGCATGGAATGTACATTCAAATTTTAGCATTTATTTTATTGCACATTATAAACCAACCAACCTAATATTTGTCATTCTTAAATTCTACGCTGATGACTTGAATAATTGAGTTTTCAAGTTGATTGACTTGCCGTATTTGTACTTTATGTCTTTCAGTGTATAGCCTAGTCAGTGCTCTTTAAATATTTGTTAAATTTACCTCAGGTAAATAATCAGATGACCAACTTTCAGAATGTTAGGATATAGTGAAATTAACTCAATGGTGTAGTTGTATGGAACCTAGTTGAATCGTCCCTTAATGATGTAGAATGCATTTTAGGACTGGGCAGTTCTATACGATCACCCAGAATGTTAGTGGTTATATTGAAAAATGTGGAGTTGAAGAGGGAGTCATGATTTCACTTCTACCCTATGAAGTTACTGGTAGTTTCAGGTTGGAGCCTGTAATACATATTGCCCATATGAATCTTTCTGCATTCAAAACAGATATAATTGGAAAGTGAACCAAATTTAAAAGGACGCAAAAAAGACCAAATTTTCCTTTTTGCATTTAGCTACAGAATCAGAAATAGGAATTGGAAAAAACTGGGCAATTACATATTTGTGGGTGTGTGTGTATTTACCGTTTTACCTTGTTTAGTCAGGCTTTTTTATATATATATATATATATATATATATATATATACTGATTTCAGCAACTGATGCACATTTTGCATCTGTATAGTTAAGGAATAGAACTTACGGCTTCTTGCCTATTATTTGAAAATTGTTGAAGAGAAGCTGGCTGTGATACCCTTGTTAAAAAATAGTATTTTGGCATTCTGTAATTTACCCCTTAAAAAATTAGTGAGTTAATAATATATTGCTATAGCATATTCTGTAATCTATTAAAGTCCTCATAAAATTGACAGTACTGGCTGTATGGTTTGTGAAAGATGTGGCATTTGATTAATAATGGCTATTGTGTAAATGTCGGATAAAATCAAATAACCTTTAAGTAAGTAATGGAATTATTTTGTGTACCAGGAACTCAGATCTAAAAATCTAAGCACCATTAATGTCATACTTTTGATTACCTTTTATATTTTTATCTAAAATTGTCTTGCACCCATATGCTTTCCTAAACTTATGATTTTTCTGTAAGGCTCTGACATAGTTTAATTATTTACATAAATAAAGTTGTGTATTTAAAATTTAAAATTTTAGTGAGGGCTGCCCCCTATAAGTCTAGATACAGCCATATTGCAGGTACTATAGTTGTTTTGGAAAGGATATTGTATTGCATACTTATATTATGACTTTTACATGTTCTCTTTAATATAACATCCAAGGAGGTTATTTTTCTTGTAACCCTATTAATTGCCCAACATTCATTCTGCTAATTAAGATCAGTAGGAAGTACCTTGTAGCGTTATGAGTAGATATTCATAAACTGGAATTTGAGGCATGTGTAAAAACATACCAGCTCATAACTGGTTTAAATGACTAAGAGTTTATAGTATGCTTTTCTGCGTTTCTGACGATTATTTTGTAGGTGTAAGATAGTAAATTATACATGTGACTCTATAGATAGGAGAGGTTGTAATAGTTTCTTCTTTTTTTTTAACTTTACTTGTTTTCTTTTAACTTTAATAGTTAAAAAAAAAAAAAAGAAAGGGACTTCCCTGGCTGTCCCCTGGTGGTTAAGACTCTGAGCTCCCAGTGCCGGGGGCATAGTTGCAATCCCTGGTGGGGGAGCTAAGATCCTGCGTGCCACAGGGTGCTGCCAGAAAAAGTACAAAAAAAATCAAACTTGCTCTTTTAGATAGGTTGGCTATTGTACCAGTAGAGGCTCTTTACTTTAAGCTCTCAGGTTTCTTCAGAAGAAGTAAAATTTTTAAAAGAGGGTTGTCTATAAATCACTATTCTCAGCTAGCCAAGGTCAGCAAATGTAGGGTACGTGGATAGGTTCAGATCCTAGTTTCTAGGAAATCTTTTTCAAAAGAACATTCCAGGCCCCGCTATGGACTTACTGGATCAACATTTTTTGCAAGTGGAGAGTGGGGAGTGGAGCCTGATGATTGGGGCATTTGTATTTTGAGTGACATCTTCAGATGATTGTTTCTTCCCTGGATGGGTGCTATTTTTACAGCATTTTTATATATGATTTGACCAGATATGGTCATTATTTTGTTCACTGTTGTACCCTCATGTGCTAGGCATGTAGTGGGCACTCAAATTTCTTTATTTCAAGTGCTTAATAGAAAAATAAAATTTAGTCTAAACCAGCACTGTCCAATAGAAGTAATGTGAACTATATACATAATTTTAAGTTATGGTGCCACATTAAAAAAGTGATAAAAGAAACAGGTGAAACTAATCTTAATATACTTTATTTAACACAGTATAACCAAAATGTTATCATTTTAGCATGCAGTTGATATTAAAGAATTGAGGTATTTTACCTTTTTTATTTTTGTAGGAAGTCTTTGAAATCTGATGTGTTTTACACTTACAGATTGTTGTTTGGATGAGCTATATTTCATGTGCTCAGTAGTCAGGTATGGCTGGTGGCTACCATATTGGACAGTGCAGGTCTAAGTAGGTTATGCCCTTCTCTAGCTCTTACTCATAAGGCCTAAAATGTTATTCCTCTTCCTACCTACTCATTCTGAAGCGCCCAGTTTAAAATTAATTTTCTCGGTAAAGCCTTGCCTTACCACTTCTTTCATACAGTGAGCTTTTCTTCTTTATAAAGTAGTTACTCTTTTTATTCATTATCTAGTAATTTAATTGTAAGTTGTTTTGTGGTGTGTGCTCTTTGCAGTAAAAACCTTGCCTCAGGCTTCACTGTATGTCATCAGCATGCATCACAGAATAAACACAAGTTTTTTTGTAAACTATATAGGTTTTAACATGTCAGGGAGGAAGAAATTTTTCTCTACCCTTCTAGGTTCTTCTGGCTGGTCTAAGAGTTACATTGACATGAGACAGATTAACAGGAGAAAATCAAACAAAAGTTTAAGGGCATGTATACATGGAAGAGACCCAGGAAAACTGCCGGAAACCCTCACCTTAAATACCAACTTCCGCTGAAGACAAAAGAGGGTACTGGGGGTGGCGATTTGGGACTTCAAAGGGGAGAAAGGCAATTCACATGAAGATGGAAAAGCAAATGTTTGGTAAACAAATTTTTGCTGGGCCTTGCAGAGACTACGGGACACAGAGTGGACTCTGATCTCTAGGCCCTGCTGAGTTTCCCCACCACACTTAGCCTGTACTTTTTGCAGATATCTCTGGTGATAGCTCAATTCCAGGAATAGGCCCACTATCTAAATTTTTTTAAGCAGTTAGGGGGAAGGTCAAAGTTTCTTCCTGAGTCTTTTGGGCCTTGATTGTTTTCAGCTCAAAATAATCGTGTGCCAAAGAGACGTTGTGGGGTGGTAAGTTTTGCTCCCAAACATTTGCTTTTTTTTCCCTGTTAATAACTTTAAGGAATTGACCAAATTTGCTATACAACAAAATGGTATCAAGAGAATACTCGGTTTATGATTTCATCTTCCATGTTGAAATAAAATAATAATGCAGAATAATAGCTGTAATAAGTAACTACAAAAACTTTTCTGGATTTGACTTCATTTCCTATCTGATGCTAGCTATCTTTCAAATCCTTAGTCCCTCGAGCAAATTGTGTTCATTTTTTCATGCTTTTAAGTTTAGAGCAATGTTTGCCGAAGTGTTTAATAGAACACTAGTCTCAGAAGATATGTTTTTGGGAGAAAGAACTGTGGTTGAATACACTTGGGAATGGGAAAAACTAACCATCATGGAAAGTCAGTATGTGCATTAGTTTATTAATGGTTTAGGAAATTCTTTAGTAAAATATTCTCTTTTGCAGTGTAATTAAACAACCTGTTATGCTGCAGAAGCTTTGTTGTACAGGACATGCTATAGGAAATACATCCTTAGAGAGCTTTGTATATTTGATATTATGTTGACGTTGCTTCTATCTGTACCTTCCAAGATAGGGGAGGAATGAATATATATATATATATATATATATAATATACATATAACTCATTTATTTAATTAACTAGAAAAGGTTGATAGGCTTTAAAGACGTTACTTGGTGAGAAAATTCTTTGTTGGCTTTTCTTTTTTCCAGAAATTCCTTTTGCTTTCTTTATCTCTGTCTCTTTACTCGCCGTTGTGTTACCCATTTTGAATCTGAGGTATTTGCGAAATTGACCTAGGAGGAATACAATTCTTCCTCTTTGGTATGGCAAAATTAGCGGTGTATTATTTACCCCGGGATATATGTAGTTTAAGCAGCTTCTGTGGGATATACCTCACTTTATGTATAACACATCACACTCTGGGTCTGAGTTTTAGGAATAGAGTGGGTTTATTTAAGATAGCTATTCTCTTTTGTAATGGAAGTGTACCAGTGCTGTTATTGGGAAGGACATGAAAAAATCAAGAGGCAGATATAAAAATAGGTATACACAGCTAGGACTCCAACTTAGCATTTGAGAACATTATATATAATTAAGAGCGTGCTGGACTCTTCTAATTGCTTCATTTCAGAGGAAATACAAAAGTATTAATGAAATAAATGTTAGTACTGGGAAACTGTGGTAAGATGAATTTCATATAGTGACTCTTTCTATGAGTTATCCATGATAGACATGATTGTTATTACTAAAATATCTGAGGCCATGGGTTTCAAAACTTATTAATATGATATCTAATTTAGTCATAGCTACTGTGGGGTAGATTAAGATTTCATTTCACAAGTGTCCTTGTCATTATGAACTCCAAACTCCCTTCTAATTTGATTTAGATTAGAGATAATCATTCATGGTTGTAAGTTCAATTTAATGTTAACTAAGTCAGACAATAGTCTATCTTTTATTTAAATCTGCTTAGTGATACCCTGGTTCCTTTATTTTAAATGCACAATTTTTAAAAAGGCTCTCTATTTATTTATTTTTTACTGAAGAGATTCAGATGGGAGAAGGTACATAGCTAACAGTTCTATCCTTCTCATTGAGGGCAGGGCTAAAACGTTATAGCATTTTTCACTAAACCATGAGTCTGCATATATTAATTGCTGTAGCAGCTACTGTAAATCCAAATCTCTGATTTCTGCTTGTTAAACTTAAAGGAGGTAAAACATTACCACCAACAAAAACTTTGAGGAACATATGCAAATAGTGCAGATGTATTGAACATCAACTTTTATAGTAGCTTCCCTATTCCTATAAGCAATTCTGAGGTTATAAATATATGATTATTTTGATGACATAGTTTCATTTGCCTAGTCCACATTAAAACCAGAGTGAATTTTAACTTTGAAATAACAGTAAGAAACTCTTCTTAAATTGTTACCTTCTGTTTGTTGTACACTAGTACAGTGTCAAAGATTCGTTATTTTTCTTTTAAAGCTGGTATAGTCTTTTCAGTTGAATGACAAAAAGAAGGTATATCAGGGCTAGAATTAGTAATACTAATGAAAACATCTTTCCTAGCAAGAAATAAGACTGTTTAGACTGTTGACACTCTTTTCTGTATTTAAGATAGATTTTTACATTTTTCAGTGAAAAACATTGTCGACTTTTATTTAAAGATTTTTAAAAGAGGTAGCAATTATGGTGGCTATTTTGAAACCATGCATTGTTTATCAAACTTATTTTCCATATGTGTATAAAAGGATCTGGGCTTTCATATATTTTTGTTATGTTTATAACTGATAGTGAAAATGTTTAAATACATAAGTAGCTGGTGAAACTTTTATACAACACGTTAAAAAGTCTCTTGTAAAAGCTTTAACACTAACAGCATCTGTTAAAATATAAAAACAAATCTGAAGTTCCCTAAGAAAAATACATTATTTTTCTTTGAGGATACTACTGTTGCTTTGCTGCCCTCTACAGTCATCTAAAATAGTCACTCTTGACTTTTCTCCCATGAAATGATTAAAATACTTCCTTGACTTGTGTGTTTTAAATTTCAAGAGTGGGTTGAATAATATTTACTGTCAAAATATGACAACGTTTTAATTAATCACAACAGTTGATCTATACCTGTAATGCAAAAAATAAAAGGTTTACAGATTGAAGCAGGGGATGGATTGGGGACTATTGCACATCAATCAGGGAACAGATGATAGATAGAGCACCAACCAAGTGATAGGTAGTGTAGAGGATATCACAGTGGAATAAGATGTGATGGCTGCTCCCAAGCTTATAAATCCATTTGTAAGACTAACTGCGTGTTAGATATCTGTAATAGCATACCAAGTAGTATGATACAGCCTAAGAAGATCAGTAAGGCTTGGAAGAGTCAGGGAATGCTAATTAGAGGAATTGAAACTTTTGAGGTATATCTTAAAGAATGATTCGAGTTCAGACAGGTAAAACAGGGTTATTTCAAACAGGGGAGAGAATATTTATTAAAACATAAAGCACCTGTTACACAGAAAGGGCTATGCTAGGACCCTTGGGGTCTTTGCCCTTAAGAAATGTAACATTTAATTGTTAGCAGATTTGGAATTAGAAAATGGGGTGTGTGTGTGTGTGTGTGTGTCTGTTTTATACCCAGTTACTTAAGCTTTCTGCCTGTTTCAGTCCTTATACACTTAGCTAAATAATAGCTCCTTTATCGAGTTGCTGTGAAAATTAAATGAAATCCTTATTAAACTGCAGTAAAGTGCTTTACAAATACAGCTATCCATAACGCAAGGGAAAATGAATTGTCTCATGTTAGAAATATAAAGTGTTGTGAGATTGCAGAAGGAGGAGCAGTTTAACTGGGAATGGAGGAAGACTTAATAGAAGACCTAATTTTCTAGCTGAACCTTGAAGGAAGAGTTTTCCATTTCTGAGGGAAGTCAGTGGAAAAGAGAGCATTCCAGGCTGAAAAGATCACTGGACTGAGGACTCTGCGGAAGGAATTAATGTTTCCATGTGGTTCAAGTATGAGCTTTATGGAGGGAAGTCAAAGATTTTAAATACTTTGCTGATACTGAGGAGATTAGACTTCGTGTGGGAGGCAGTGAGGAGCTTTTGAAGGCAGGTAACTATTGTCTGTCAGTGATTTGAGAATATTTTATAGCTCTGATAGCAAGGTAAAAGATACACGGGAGATATGAGAGACAAGTGAAAGGGAAAACCATTGCTGTTGTCCATAATGTCCATAGTGTTGTCCATCCAAACGTGGTGTTTGGATATCATAGGTGAGGAGAGAAGAGTTGGATATGAACTTATGTTTCTCTCTTGAATGACTAGAAAAGTATAGTAGAAGGATTGATGAATCGATTTGGTAACTTTTTGGAGGCATTTTAATTGTGCCTCTGGGGCATATTTTAGAGCTGTAGTTGGAAATTTGTTCTGAGAGGGTAGTGGGGGAGGATGTGGAATTGGGAATTATCAGGATCCAGGTATTTGGATTAGATAAGCTGTTTAAAGGAGAGAGGAGGTGGGGGGGGAGAAGAGAAGAGAGAAAGGAAGGAAGGGGAAGTAGGGAGTGGACTGGAAAAAATTTTAAATGTTGAGGTACTTTGGGGATTTCCCTGGTGGTCCAGTGGTTGAGACTCTGTGCTCCCAATGCAGGGGGCCCGGGTTCAATCCCTGGTCAGGGAACTAGATCCCACATGCCACAACTAAGAGCCCGCGTGCCGCAACTAAAAAAGATCCTGCATGCTGCAGCTAAGACCTGGCGCAGCCAAACAAAAAAAAGGTTGAGGTACTTTGATTAGATAAGAGGGAAGGAGGGAGGGGAGAAATAATCTGGGAACAAATTCTTACTTGATAAATAGACCAATACATTTAGTAGTTAAGAGAAGTGCATTGATGACTTAGTAATTTAGTACAAGTGGTTAGGAAAAGGGTCAAATTCCAAAAAATTAACTAATGAGGGGATAGTGAAGAAGTAGAAGGGTAGGGCCTGCTCTTGGGAAAGAGGAACATGAGCAAATAATTTGAGGGGGAAGAATAATGTATCAGTTATTGTGGGCTGAATGTGTTGTCCCAATATTCCTATGTTAGAGCCCTAACTACCAATCTGGTGGTGTTAGAAAGGGTTCTTTGGCAGGTGATTAGGTTTAGATGAGGTCATGAGGTTAGAGCCCCCATGATGGGATTGGTGCCCTTATAAGAAGAGAAAGACACCAGAGCTTCCTTCTTCCACCATTTTGAGGATACAGCAAGAAGGTAGCCATCTGCAAGCCAGGAAGAGAGTTCTCACCAGAACCCAAACCATGCTAACACGCTTATCTCGGATTTCCTATCCTCCAGAATTGTGAGAAATAAATGTGTGTTGTTTAAACCACCCAGTCTGTGGTATTTTGTTATAGCAGCCTGAGCTAAGACATCAGTGAAGGTTCTTAATTACGAACACTTCAAACTTAACTTTGATTAAAATAAAATTTATTGAAGGATATTGAGTGGTTCACGTATGGAAATGAAGAACCAAAGGAGGCTAGGCATCTAGAAACATATCCAGAACCATAGCCAAGATAATGTCTAGGGGCAGTCTGTCAAGGTCATTGCTTTCTGCCCCTTGAAACACTGGACAGTGTAGCTTTGCCTATTATACTGACATTGCTGCTCTTAGAAACTAGATACGGTTATTACCATAGCCCAAGAGTATATATTTTCCATGGCTGTCCACTACAGAAAATTGAAGAAAAGCTTTTTAATTTTTATTATGAGACTTCTCTGTCTTTGGGAGGGGGATGGGAAAAGAACATTGATATGGCAAGGTCCAGGAACAGAAAGTAAGTGGAAACATTAAAAACACAGATGAGAGAGGCTAATCTTAGAAATGGTGAGGGGCTCTTCTTTCTACTAGGCAGAGAAAAAGAAAATGATAGGTGAAAATACAGAGGGATTTCCAGGTATAAGAGGGAAGTTCTGGAGAGGATTTCATCTTTATTGATTTACGTGATAAACTTTGAGAGTGCAGGGTGATGTTGGGACTTAGTAGTAGAACCTGTGGGCAGAAATGGAATAAGTCATCAATTAAGAATGAATAAAATGAAGTTAGAAGTCAATTGTTATTACTAAGGAAGAGAGAAGGATTTGTGATTAGAAAGTAATGGGAAAGGGGCTTCTGGAGTGCTGGTAAAGATTTATTTCTTGACCAGGATGATGGTTTTGTGGATATGCTTACTTTGTAATAGTTCTTACAACTACATACTTACCATTTATACTTTTCTGTTTGTGTGTGTATGTATATATACTTTGTTGAGTCTTTTGGATTTTCCATCTGTACAGTCATGCAATCTATGCATAATTAAAGCCTTATTTCTCTCCAATCCTTATACTTTTTTTTCCTTTTCTGTTGCTTATTGCACTGGCTAGGACCTCCACTATTGATGTTGAATTAAAGTGGTGACCGCAGGCATCGTTGTCTCATTCCTTATCTCAGAGGTAAAAAAGTGTTCAACATTTCAAAATTAAGTATGATGTTTGCTGTAGTTTTTTTTTTAATAAAACTTTTTTTTATCAGTTTAGGAAAATTTCTATTCCTAGTTTGCTTAAGAATTTTTAATCATGGAGTTTAATTTTATCAAGTGCTTTATCTTAATTTTGAGATGATCATATACTTTTTTAAATAATGTGAATTACATTAAAAAAATGTTAAGCCATCTTTGTGTTTCTGGAATAATACCAGTTTGGTTTTGATGAATGTATCCTTTATTATAGGATTCAACTGACTTTTTAAAAAAATTTTTCTTCACCATCTATGTTTATCAATTAAATTGGCCTGTAATTTTCTTTCCTTATGATGCTTTTGCCAAGTTTTTGTATCAACGTCATGCTAGACTCATTAAAAAATATGAGAATTGCTGCATCTTTTTCTATCCTGTGTAAGAGTTTAAGAGTGGTACTTTTTTTTTTTCGTAGAATTAGTTGGTAGAGCCATCCTAGCCTGAAATAATTTTTTTATGGGAAGGATTTTTAGTTACAGTTCATTAAATAATCATGGTACTGTCTAGATTTTCATTCTTCTTGTGTCAGTTCTGGCACATTGAGTTTTTGTAGGAATTTGTCAATTTCATGGTTTCAAATCTTTTGACATGAAGTTGTTCATAATGTTCTCTTACTACCTTTTTAGTGCCTGGAGGGTCTGTAGTAATGCCCCCCTTTCTCATTCCTCATGTTCGTATTTTGTTTTTTTGTTTTCTGGATCAGTCTTGCCAGGTGTTTATCAATTTTATTAGACTTTTCAAAGAACCCATCTATGACTCGTTCTTGATGCTCTTTACGTTTGTTTTCTGTTTCATTATTATCTGTTCTACATTTTCTGTTTTTGGAGGGTTTATTTCCTATTCTTCTATTTCTTGAAATGAATGGTTAGATTATTGATTTTTAGCATTTCTCTTTTTCTTATACATGCATTTGAGCCTATAAGTTTTCCAACTAAGGTCATATTCACAGGTTAACACCTCCTAATTGCTCTTTCTGCATCTGTATTTTTTCCACTGTAATATGTGAACTTCTGCTACATTAATTTTTCTAGATAATGTTTTTGGCTTCCTGTATTTTCACTCTTCGGTATTACCTATTTTTTCCCTCTTGCTTATTTACACTTTCCCTGACTTGACTTTAAGCTCCTGGAGGGCAAGGAATGTGCCTCCTCTTCGTCCTTTCTCAGCATAAAGGCTGGTCAACACAGGTAAGTGTTAAATAAGTGTTAGCAAGAAATACGGATGTGCAAACAAACTGAATTAAGAATTTGCCGGGCTTCCCTGGTGGCGCAGTTGTTGAGAGTCCACTGGCTGATGCAGGGGACACGGGTTTGTGCCCCGGTCCGCGAGGATCCCACATGCTGCGGAGCGGCTGGGCCCGTGAGCCATCGCCGCTGGGCCTGCGCATCCAGAGCCTGTGCTGCGCAACGGGAGAGGCCACAGCGGTGAGAGCCCCGTGTACCGCAAAAAAAAAAGAATTTGCCTTTCTGACTTCATCTCTGTTATTTGTTACCAATACTTAGATTTTTCTTCTCCAAACTTCCCTTGCATTTTCTGTTTCTGTGAATCTGTTTACTTTTGTACTTCTTCCCATAGTGCCCATTCTCTGCTTGGAAAAACTCACCTTGCCTAAGATCCGGCTTAAATTCCACTATTTTCCCACAGATTACCAAACAAAATTAGGAATCACTAGTTTGGGCTTAGCTGAAGGAAAATTTCACTTTTTAGATGCAACTTTTCTCACCCTACATGCTTCTCTCATTCGTTCTCCCAATTTTCTGTTTTCACCCTTAACTATGGTGACTTTCATAAAGGTGATATAACCCGGTTTGCCTTGGAAAGTCTAGGCTTACAACTGTTTTTCTGGCATAATTATCAATAATACTCCTCCACTTCCTTTCACTCTAAAAAATGTTTTGGCTTAGATGACAAATTATATGATTGCTCTACCATACATCCATTGCCTTGCATGTCTTATTTTCTCTTCTAGATTCTCACATCTTGGAAGTCTCAGGCTATACTGTTTTCTACCTTATAATACGTAGTACTTAATACTCAGTGAATGAAATGCAGTAAATATTTGAGCTCTTACTGTATTTCATACATACTTGTATTTTTTCCATATTAGCTCACTTATTTTTTCAACCTAGACTTGTAATATCTAATTCCTTGCCCCAGTGTTTTTCACTTAAAGTGAAACATCTTGCAAAATCTTCACTCTAAATCAGTTCAGCTGTACAAATTCTTATGCTTACTTCTCAGCTACTAGTGGGACTTGGGGAGAAAAAAAAAAATCATATAACCATGCGGATTCGTGCCCCTAAAGAATCAGGCTTTAGCTTCAACTGGACCTCAAACAGTTTTTCTAGCAATCCTCTTTTTGGTTTAGTCAGTGCATGCTCCCATGTTTGAATTTTTTCTTTTAAATTTTACTGAAACCTTGTTAATTAGGTGATAATAGTCCCATTTTATAGGTGATAAAACAGGCTCTCAAGTACCCAGGGTCACACTGGTAATAATTTAGAGGTCTGTGTGTTCTTAAATCTAGGTTAGTCTGGCTCCAAAGTTCTTGCTTTTTTATTCCATCCTGTTCCACCATTTGCAATTTTAATTCTTATTCTTAGGTCTGAAAAGTATTACACTACTTAGCCATAAGCTCCATGTACTTGTTTAGAGGTACCTCTTTTAAAATGGTAAGTTTGAGATTTTTTGATTATGTTGTGTAAATGTGTGTATAAATTTTTAGGTGTATCATTGTAGAAGGCTGTCATTTATGAGGATTGATAATACATCAGTGTCTTTAAAGCACTAGTTCTTTATAATGTCTGCTTTATCTGAGAATATTTACATGTTCACAGGCCTTCTGCTTTTTATGTATCATTTATAATTAGGTTAAAGTAAATTTAAGGATCAGAAGTAAATTCATCAGTATGGTTAAAAAACAGTTCCCTTGGTTGAAAATTGTTTACTGTTGATTATAAATTTTTACTGCTGTAATAACAGTAAGGCCTAAGATAATATAATTATTATAGTGTTTTGGGGAATACATTTTATAATGGTGATTGAAACTCATAATTTCATTAGTGTTTAAAAATTGCTAAAATTTCAGTTTGAAATGGGAATTGCAAGAGCAGATTCTTAGTAATTGTTATGAAAACCCATCTCCCATGCATTTTACCTCTAGTGGAAGTAGTGCTTACTTAAGAACTACAGCCCCCCTCTACTTTTTATTTTGAAAGTCACTGAGCTTTTGATTGTCTCCATTAATAGCCATTCTAGGTTTTCTTTCTGTGAAATGTTTAGGATTTATTCATAATGTGCTCAGCATGATGGAGTTGGAAAGATTACTTTTCAAAGCCAAGAGGCTTCTTGTCTGTGTTTTGCCACTAGCCATATGATAAGGGCAAATCACTTCACAGTCTCTGTAAAATGAGATTAGATCAGATGTCCTGTAAATTCTCTTCCTGATCTAAGATTTTGTGCTTCTGTTCTGAAAATATAAAGGAACTGTACTTAAAAGCATAAGGTGAATTCAACTAAAGGGAACCTTTATGTGGGTTGATTAAATCAAGGTATTTTCCTTATTTGAAATTAAAAGGTAGTGACTGAGAATAGATGATGGAAACAGCATTTTAGAAAGAGCATTTTATAAAGGCTGAAATTGCTACTTAAAGATTGGTAAAGATGTACAGTGGCATGAAATTTATCTTTAGTGTTAATGTATAGGAAATACTGTAGTAGAAGTTTGCTGTTTCTTGAACCTGTTACTTCCTGTGTTGGTTACATATAAATCATTTTTATAGAAATCTAAACCTTAAAAAAATTAACTCTTCGGGGCTGATTTTTTTTAGCTTTGTAGAAAACTCAGACCTGTAGTTAGAAGTTAACCTTTATTGAATTCCACTCTAAAACTGTGCCATCTAGAACTTTCTGCAATGAAGCAAATGTTGTATAGCTGTAGTCTTCAGTATTACAGTCACTAGCCACATGAGGCAGCTGAGCACTTGAAATATGGCTAGTGTAACCGAAATTTTAAATTTTATTTAATTTTAATTAATTTAAATAGCCACATGTGACTAGCTGCTGGGACAGAGTTGTTCTGTGAAATGCTAAGCACTGTGCCATAGCATAATTAGAAGACTTCAGTTCTAGTTCTCTACTGTGTCATTTCTGATTACTGCCCTTTACCCACTTTGGACTTAGCCTTCCCTTCAGTCTTATTTTATTTATATTTTGGCCTCATACTGGATCTTTGCGTAGCCTGGAATCGTCTTCCTAGCCAATGAAAATCTTAGCCTCGAAGGCACAGCTTAAATGCCACCTCCTGCAAAGCTTTTCCTGATCCTCTGGACTATAGCAAAGGCACTCTTATTATTTACATGACCTGTGGTAAGTCTTTTAACCCTTTTGATTCTTAATCTGTCATGTGAGGTACCTATGTACCTCACAGTGTGGTTTTTCTGTGTGTAGGAGGGGTGATGAGGTGTGGGGGTCAGATGAAATGGTGTATGTAAAAGCGCTTTGATAATTTTCAAGAATACACAACTGTAAGCTGATGACGTGGTGTGAAAACTGAGTCTCAGAAAGATTGACTTTCCCACCGTCTCCCATTTTCTGCCTCACTTTACTTAATACTTCAATCCCAGTAATTATTTAGCTACATTGGTTTTTGTAATCTCTAATCGTAATTTCCTTCTTGACTAGTTTCAAGTCTGTAGTCTACCACTGAAATCATTTCTTTGCCTGCACATCAACTGCTTGCTCATCTCTCTTCTAATTGTGCTAGCCTGGTGAAACTCTCAACCTAGCTGAAATCTTTACTCTCTGCCTTGTTAGTTTCTCCAGTCAGGCAGCTGAATGCTGATTGATGTCACTGTAATTCAAGATTAGTAAATACAAGTGGCTCTTGGTACTACTCTGAAATCATACATTTTCCTAGTTAGTGGTTCTCAAACTGTTTGGTCTTGGAACGTTTTTGTGCCCTTAAAAATTATTGAGGGGACTTCCCTGGTGGTCCAGTGGTTAAGAATCCATCTTGCAATGCAGGGGATGCTGGTTCGATCCCTGGTTGGGGAACTAAGATCCCACATGCCAGGGGCAACTAAGCCCACGCGCTGAAACTACAGAGCCCACGCTGTCTGGAGCCCGTGTGCCGCTACTAGAGAGAAGCCCATGTGCCGCAATGAAGAGCCCATGCGCTGCAACGAAAAATCCCACGTGCCTCAACTAAGACCTGATGCAGCCAAAAAATAAAATAAATCAATATTAAAAAAGATTGTTTTTTAATTATTGAGCACTACAGTGAGCTTTTCTTAATGTGGGTTTTATCTGTCAATATATATTTGGTTAAAAATTAAAACTGAGAAATTTAAAAATGCTTTAATTCCTTCAAAAATAATAAACCCATTACATATTTTTATGAAAAATAGGTGTTTCCTATAAAAAATTTAGTGGTAAGAGTAGCATTGTGTCTTACTTTGTGAATGTCTTTAATGTCTATCTTAATTGACAACAACTGGATTTTCATACCTGCTTCTGCATTCAGCCTGCTGAGTATCATGTTTTATAGCCTCTGGAAAATCTACCATATACTCATGACAGAATGAGAATGAAAAAGACAAATAAGATCTTAGTATGACTGAAAATAGTTTTGACTTCATGAACAACCAGAAAAGGTCTTAGGTAATCTAAAGGGTCTCACTTTGGGTACTGTTACTTCAGTCTATCTACTCTTTCCCCACAATTGTTTTACACCTTATTTCTTTTTACGCTTCTAGGACCTCCTCTTATCTCATATGAAATCCTTTCTGTTTTAAAGAGAAAAGAGAAGTAGTCAGAAAAGAACTTTCACCACCATTATCTACCAACCTATCTGTCTGTACTGGTAGTCTCTGCCTGCTATAGCTGATGCACAATGAAGGGCCAACAGTATCTCTTCTAGTCGTGCCCCATACTGCCTCTTCTCAACAGTTGTCCCTTCTCTTGTCTCTTAAATTTTTTCAGTCATTTCAGTCAGCTTAAAAATATGCTATAACATCTCCCATTAAAAAAGTACTCTCCCTGACCCATCATCTTTCTTGAGCTGCTTGCTGTCTGATCTCTTTCTCTGCCCTTATGGTAAAGATTCTCACAAAAGTTACATGTATAATAAATGTTTTCCAGTCCCTCTCCTATTCTCACTTTTTTATAAAAACAGCCTTACTGGGCATAAGTGGCATATAATAAGCTTCACATATTTAAGGTGTACAGTTTGTTAAGTTTTAACAAAGGTATATACACTGTTGAGTCATCACTGCAATGAAGATAGTGAACGTTATCCATCACTCCCAAAAGTTTCTTTGTGTCCCCTATAAACCATCCATTTCATCCCTTCCTAACCCTCTTCCCCCAAGTAAGCACGGATCTGCTTTCTGTCACTATAAAGTAGTTGGCAATTTCTAGAGTTTTATATAAATTGAAACATACTCTATGTATGTCTTTTTCTGTCTTCTTCCAACATAATTATTTTGAAATTCATCCAGATTGTTGCATATATCAGTTTATTTCCTTTTATTGCTGAGTAGTATTTGGTTGTATGAGTATTCCTTTTAAAATTTTTTAAAAGACTTTATTTTTTAATAGCAAAATTGAATAGGATGTACAGTTTCTGTATCCCCCTTGGTCCATGTGTGTCTCCCCTTCCTCCCTGCAACATCCCGTACCAGAGTGGTGTACTTGTTACAGTCAATGAACCTGCACTGACATAACCCAAAGGCTGTAGTTTATATTAGGGTTCACGCTTAGTAATGTACATTCTGTGGGTTTTGGTAATTGTATAATGACATGTATCTACCATGATAATATGCCAGGATAGTTTCACTGCCCTAAAAATTCTGTGTTTCACCTGTTCATTTCTCTATCCCCTCTAACCCCAGGCAACCACTGATCTTTTTAGTGTCTTCATAGTTTTACCTTTTCCAGAATATCATACAGTTGGAATCATTTAATATGTATCCTTTGCAGATTGGCTTTTTAAATTTAACAATATGCATTTAAGGTGTCTCCGTGTCTTTTTGTGGCTTGGTAGCTCATTTCATTTTAGCACTGAATAATACTTCATTGTCTGGATGTACCACAATTTAGTTATCCATTCTCCTACTAAAGGAGAACTTGGTTGCTTGTGTGTTTTGGCAATTACGAATAAAGCTCTGTAAACACCCATGTGCAAGTTTCTGTGTGAGCGTAAGTTTTCTACTCATTTGGGTAAATACCAGGGAGCACAGTTTCTGGATTACATGGTAAGAGTATATTTCATTTTGTAAGAAACCACCAAACTGTCTTCCAAAGTGGCTGTACCATTTTTCATTCCAACCAGCAATGAATGGGAGTTCCTGTTGCTCCACAACTTTGTTAGCATTTGTTGTTGTCAGTGTTTGGATTTTGGCCATTCTCATAGGTGTGTAATGATATCTCATTATTGTAATTTGCAATTCCTTAATGATATGATGTTAAGCATCTTTTCATATACTTATTTGCCATCTGTATATCTTCCTTGGTAAGGTGTTTGTTAAGGTCTTTGGTCATTTTTGAATTGAGTTGTTTGTTTTCTTGCTGAGTTTTAAAAGTTCTTTGTGTATTTTGGTTAATAGTCCTTTATTACATATGTATTTTGCAAACATTTTCTCCTAGTCTGTGGCTTGTCTTCTCATTTTCTTGATTATGTCTTTTGCAGAGCAGAAGTTTTCAATGTTGATGATGGCCAGCTTATCGTTATTTCATTTATGGAACATGTCTTTGATGTTGTATCTAAAATGTCATCACCATACCCAAGGTCATCTAGATTTTTTCATATGTTATAGGCTAGGGGTTTTCTGTTTTGTGTTTTACATTGAGGTCTGCAATCCATTTTTAGTTAATTTTTATGAAGGATGTAAATTCTGTGTCTTGATTTATATTTTTGCATGTGGATGTCCAGTTGTTCCAGCACTACTTGTTGAAAAGACTCTCTTTGCTCCATTACATTGCCTTTGTTTCTTTTAGAGATCAATTGACTATAGTAAAATTAATCTATTTCTGGGGTCTCTGTTCTATCAATCTGTTCTTTCACCAGTGTCACTGTCTTGATTACTATATCTTTATAGTCAGTCCTCAAGTCATATGTCACTGTCTTGATTACTATATCTTTATAGTCAGTCTTGAAGTCATATGGCATGTGTTCTGACCTTGTTCTTTTCTGTCAGTATTGTGTTGGCTATTCTGTATCTTCTGTTTTTCCGTATACGTTTAGAATCAGTTTGTCAATATCCACAAAGCAATTTGTTGGGAGCAAGGATCATGTTGAATCTATAGATCAAGATGGGAAGAACTGACATCTTGACAAAATTGATTCAGCATTTTATGGAATATTCCATGGCATATTCCACATTTATTTAGTTCTTTAGTTTTCCTTATATAGATCTGGTACATATTTTGTTAGATTTATACCAAAATATTTTATTTTTTGGGTGCTAATGTAAATGATACTGTGTTTTTAATTTCAAATTCTATTTGTTTATCATTAATATTATAGGAAAGCAGTTGTATCCTACAAGCTTGCTATAATTGCTTATTAGTTTGAGGAGTTATTTTGTTGATTCTTTCTGATTTTCTACATAGATGATCATGTGATTTGTGAACAATGTTTTATTTCTTCTTTTCTAATCAGTATATTATTTATTTCCTATTCTTATTGCACCAGTATGATGTTGAAAAGGTACAACAGTGGGAACATCCTTGACTTGTTCCCGATCTTATGGTGAAAGCTTCTAGTTTCTCACCATTAAGTATGGTGTTAGCTGCAGGTTTTTTAAATAAATGTTCTTTATCAAGTTGAAGAAGATTCCTTCCTACTTGAGTATTCCTTTTTATTGCTGAGTAGTATTTCATTGTACAGGTATACCACAATTTGTTTATTCATTCACCTGTTGATGGACATTTGGGTTGGTTCCAGTTTCTGGCTGCTAAGAATGAAGCTGCTATGAACATTTGTGTACAAGTCTTTGTATAGGCACAAGCTTTTTTTCCCCCTACTGAGTAAAGATAAAGGAGTGAAGTTGGTGGATGATATGGTGCTTGTATGTTAAAGAAACTGCCAAATTATCTTCCAGTGAGGAGGTACCATTTTACAGTTCAACCAGCAATGTAGGAGAGTTCATTTTTCCACATTTTCTCCAACACTTGGTGGTGTCAATCTTTTTAAATTTTAGCTACTCTAATAGATATGTAGTGGTGTCTTATTGTGGCTTTAATTTGCATTTCCCAGATGATGTTGAACATCTTTTCACGTGCTATTTAGTGATGTGTCTGTTACAATCTTCTGCCCATTTTTATTGACCTGCTTTGTATTTATGGAGTTTTGATAATTCTTTATGTATTTTGAATTCAAGTGCTTTATCACCTATAAATCCTTTATCAGATTTGATTTGCAAAAGACATTTTCGCAGTAAGTGGCTTGTCTTAAGAAGTGTCTTTTGAAGAACAGAAAATTGTAAATTTTATGAAATCCACTGATTGTGCTTTTGATAACATATCTAAGAAAATATTTGCCAAGCTAAGGTCACAAAAATTTACATTTGTATTTCCATATTAATTTTAGCAGTAGCTTGTCAGTTTTTATGAAAAGGTTGATTGGATTTTGATTGGGATTGTGTTGAATCTATAGATCAATTTACAGAGAATTAATGTTTTAAATATACTGAGCACTCCCTCTTACAAGAGCAACGGAATCACCACTAACTGCTGAATAGTCATCGACAGCAAAACACTGGAACTCACCAAAAAATATACCCCACATCCAGAGACAAAGGAGAAGCTGCAATGAGATGGTAGGAAGGGTGCAATCACAATAAAATCAAATCCCAACTGCTGGGTGGACGACTTACAAACTAGAGAACACTTGTACCACAGATATCCAACCACTGGAGTGAAGGGTCTGAGCCCCACGTCAGGCTTCCCAACTAGTGGTCTGGCAACGGGAGGAGGAATTCCTAGAGAATCAGATTTTGAAGGCTAGTGTGATTTGATTGCACAACTTCGACAGGAGTGGGGGAAACAGAGACTCCACTCTTGGAGGGCACACACAAAGTAGTGTGTGCATCAGGACCCAGGGGAAGGAGCACTGGCCCCTTGGAAGACTGAACATGCTACTGTTGGCGGGTCTCTTGCAGAGGCAGGGGGTGGCCATGGCTCACCGTGGGGTCAGGGACACTGGCAGCAGAAGTTCTGGAAAGTACTCCTTGGTGTGAACCCTTCCAGAGTCCACCATTAGCCAAAGAGCTGGGTAGGCTCCAGTGCTGGGGTGCCTTCGTTAGGCACCCCAGCACTGGAGTGCCTACTTCAGGGAGTACTCCTTGGCATGAGCCATCCCAGAGTCCACCATTAGCCCCACCAAAGAGCCCAGATAGGCTGTAGTGCTGGGGCGCCTCAGGCCAAACAACCAACAAGGAGGGAACCCAGCCCCACCCATCAGCAGACAAGTGGATTAAAGTTTTACTGAGCTCTGCCCACCAGAGCAACACCCAACTCTACCCACCACAAGTCCCTCCCATCAAGAAGCTTGCACAGGCCTCTTAGATACCCTCATCCACCAGAGGGCAGAAAGCAGAAGCAGGAAGAACTACAGTCCTGCATCCTGTGGAACAAAAACCACATTCACAGAAAGATAGACAAAATGAAAAGGCGGAGGACTATGTACCAGATGAAAGAACAAGATAAAACCTGAGAAAAACAACTAAACAAAGTGGAGGTAGGTAACCTTCCAGAAAAAGAATTCAGAATAATGATAGTGAAGATAATGATAGAGAAGATAAGATGATAGTGAAGATAATGATAGTGAAAAGAATGGAGGAAAAGATGGAGAAGATGCAAGAAATGTTTAACAAAGACCTAGAAGAATTAAAAAACGAACACCTACAAAAATTAAAGAACAAACAAACAGGTGAACAGAACAATAACTGAAATGAAAACTACACTAGAAGGAATCAGTAGCAGAATAACTGAGGCAGAAGAACGGATAAGTGACTTGGAAGACAGAATGGTGAAATTCAGTGCCATGGAACAGAATAAAGCAAAAAAGAATGAAAAGAAACGAAGACAGCCTGAGAGACCTCTGGGACAAAATTAATTGCACCAATATTCACATTATGTACGGTTCCCAGAAGGAGAAGAGAGAGAGAGGACCTGAGAAAATATTTGAATACATTATAGTGGAAAGCTTCCCTAACATGGGAAAAGAAATAGCCACCCAGGTCCAGGAAGCACAGAGAGTCACAGGCAGGATAAACTCAAGGAGAAACACGCTGAGACACATAGTAATCAAATTGACAAAAATTAAAGACAAAGAAAAATTATTGAAAGCAACAAGGGAAAAATGACAAATATCATACAGGGTAACTCCCATAAGGTTAACAGCTGATTTCTCAGCAGAATCTCTACAAGCCAGAAGGGAGTGGCATGATATACTTACAGTGATGAAAGGGAAGAACGTACAACCAAGATTACTCTACCCGGCAAGGATCTCATTCAGATTTGATGGAGAAATCAAAAGCTTTACAGACAAGCAAAAGCTAAGAGAATTCAGCACCACCAAACCAGCTCTACAACAAATGCTAAAGGAACTTCTGTAACTGGGAAGCACAAGAGAAGAAAAGGGCCTATAAAAACAAACCGAAAACAATTAAGAAAATGGTCATAGGAACATACATATCAATAATTACCTTAAACGTGAATGGATTAAATGCTCCAACCAAAAGATACAGGCTCGCTGAATGGATACAATAACAAGACGCATATATATGCTGTCTACAAGAGACCCACTTCAGACCTAGGGACACATACAGACTGAAAGTGAGGAGATGGAAAAAGATATTCCATGCAAATAGAAATCAAAAGAAAGCTGGAGTAGCTATACTCGTATCAGATAAAATAGACTTTAATGTTACAAGAGACAAGGAAGGACACTACATAATGATCAAGGGATCAATCCAAGAAGAAGATGTAACAATTATAAATATATATGCACCCAACATAGGCGCACCTCAATACATAAGGCAACTGCTAGCAGCTATAAAAGAGGAAATCGACAGTAACACAATAATAGTGGGGGACTTTAACACTTCACTTACACCAACAGACAGATCATCCAAAATTTAAATAAAGAAACAGAAGCTTTAAATGACACAATAGGACAGATAGATTTAATTGATATTTATAGGACATTCCATCCAAAAACAGCATATTATACGTTCTTCTCAAGTGTGCACGGAACATTCTCCAGGATAGATCACATCTTGAATCACAAATCAAGCCTCAGTAAATTTAAGAAAATTGAAATCATATCAACCATCTTTTCTAACCACAATGCTATGAGATGAGAAATGTGCTTTGTGACCGCCTGGAGGGGTGGGATAGGGAGGGTGGGTGGGAGGGAGACACAAGAGGGAAGAGATATGGGAACATATGTATATGTATAATTGATTCACTTTGCTATAAAGCAGAAACTAACACACCATTGTAAAGCAATTATACTCCAATAAAGATGTAAAAAAAAAAAAAGAGGTGCAAAAAAAAAGAGAAAGAAATGTATTATAGGGAAAAAACAAACACATGGACGCTAAACAATACGTTACTAAATAACCAAGAGATCACTGAAGAAATCAAAGAGGAAATCCAAAAATACCTAGAGACAAATGACAATGAAAACACAACAATCCAAGACCTATGGGATGCAGCAGAAGCAGTTCTAAGAGGGAAGTTTATAGCTATACAAGCCTACCTCAAGAAACTAAGAAAAATCTCAAATAAACAATCTAGCCTTACACCTAAAGGAACTAGAGAAAGAAGAAAAAACCCCAAGGTTGGCAGAAGGAAAGAAATCATAACGATCAGAGCAGAAATAAATGAAATAGAAACAAAGAAAACAATAGCAAAGATAATAAAACTAAAAGCTGGTTCTTCGAGATGATGAACAAAATTGATAAACCATTAGCCAGACTCATCAAGAAAAAGAGGGAGAGGACTCAAATTAATAAAATTAGAAATGAAAAAGCAGAAGTTACTATAGATACCGCAGAAATACAAAGCAACCTAAGAGACTACTACAAGCAACTCTATGCCAATAAAATGGACAACCTGGAAGAAGTAGACAAATTCTTAGAAAGGTATAACCTTCCAAGACTGAACCAGGAAGAAACAGAAAGTATGAACAGACCAATCACAAGTAATGAAATTGAAACTGTGATTAAAAGTCTTCCAACAAACAAAAGTCCAGGACCAGGTGGCTTCACAGGTGTATTCTATCAAACATTTGAGAAGAGCTAAAACCCATCCTTCTCAAACTCTTCCAAAATATTGTACAGGAAGGAACACTCCCATACTCATTCTACGAGGCCACCATCACCCTGATACCAAAACCAGACAAAGATACTACAATAAAGAAAATTACATATCAGTATCACTGATGACTATAGATGCAAAAATCCTCAACAAAATACTAGCAAACAGAATCCAACAACACATTAAAAGTATCATACACTATCATCAAGTGGGATTTATCCCAGAGATGCAAGGATTCTTCAATATACACAAATCAATCAATGTGATACACCATATTAACATAACAAATTGAAGAGTAAAAACCATATGATCATTTCAATAGATGCTGAAAAAGCTTTTGACAAAATTCAACACCCATTTATGATAAAAAGTCTCCAGAAACTGGGCATAGAGGGAACCTATGTCAAGATAATAAAGGACGTGTGACATACCCACAGCAAACATCATTCTCAATGGTGAAAAACTGAAAGCATTTCCTCTAAGATCAGTAACAAGACAAGGATATCCACTCTCGCCACTATTATTCAACATAGTTTTGGAAGTCCTAGCCACAGCAATCAGAGAAGAAAAAGAAATAAAAGGAATACAGAGAGGAAAAGAAGTAAAACTGTCAACTGTTTGCACATGACATGATACTATACATAGAGAATCCTAAAGATGCCACCAGAAAACAACTAGAGCTAATTAGTGAATTTGGAATGAAGTTGCAGGATACAAAATTAATGCACAGAAATCTCTTGCATTCCTAAACACTAACAACGAATGATCAGAAAGAGAAATTAAGGAAATAATCCCATTCACCATTGCAACTAAAAGAATAAAATACCTAGGAATAAACCTACCAATGGAGGTAAAAGACCTGTACTCAGAAAACTATGACACTGATGAAAGAAATCAAAGATGACACAAACAGATGGAGAGATATACCATGTTCTTGCAAGAATTAAAATTGTGAAAATGACTATACTACCCAAAGCAATCTACAGATTCAATGCAATCCCTATGAAATTATCAGTGACATTTTTTTACAGAAATAGAACAAAAAATCTTAAAATTTGTATGGAGACACAGAAGACCCCGAATAGCCAAAGCAATCTTGTGGGGAAAAAAACGGAGCTGGAGGAATCAGACTCCCTGACTTCAGACTATACTACTAAGCTACAGTAATCAAGACAATATGGTACTGGCACAGAAACTGAAATACAGATCAATGGGACAAAATTGAAAGCCCAGAGATAAACCCGCACACCTGTGGTCAACTAATCTATGACAAAGGAGGCAAGGATATACAATGGAGAAAAGACAGTCTCTTCAGTAAGTGGTGCTGGGAAAACTGGACAGCTACATGAAAAAGAAGGAAATTAGAACACTCCCTAACACCATACACAAAAATAAACTCAAAGTGGATTAAAACCTTAATGTAAGGCCAGATAATATAGAGCTCTTAGTGGAAAACATAGGAAAAACACTCTTTGACATAAATCACAGCAAGATCTTTTTTGATCCACCTCCTAGAGTAATGGAAATAACAAAAATAAACAAATGGGACCTAATGAAACTTAAAAGCTTTTGCATAGCAAAGGAAACTCTAAACAAAATAAAAAGCCAACCTTCAGAATGGGAGAAAATATTTGGAAATGAATCAACGGACAAAGGATTAATCTCCAAAATATATAAACAGCTCATGCAGCTCAATATTAAAGGAAACAACCCAGTCAAGAAATGGGCAGAAGACCAAAATAGACCTCTCTCCAAAGAAGACATACAGATGGCCAAGAGGCACATGAAAAGCTGCTCAACATCACTAATTATTAGAGAAATGCAAATCAAAACTACAGTGAGGTATCACCCCACAGCAGTTAGAATGGGCATCATCAGAAAATCTACAAACAACAAATGCTGTAGAGGGTGTGGAGAAAAGGGAACCCTCTTGCACTGTTGTTGGGAATGTAAATTGATACAGCCACTATGGAGAACAGTATGGAGGTTCCTTAGAAAACTAAAAATAGAATTACCATATGATCCAGCAATCCCACTACTGGGCATATACCCAGAGAAAACCATAATTCAAAAAGACACATGCACCCCAGTGTTCATTGCAGCACTATTTACAATAGCCAGGTGGAGGCAACCTAAATGCCCGTCGACAGATGAATGGATAAAGAAGACGTGGTACATATACCATGGAATATTACTCAGCCATAAAAAGGAACAAAATTGGGTCATTTGTAGAGACGTGGATGGACCTAGAGACTGTTATACAGAGTAAAGTAAGTCCAAAAGAGAAAAACAAATATCATATATTAACGCATACATGTGGAATCTGGAAAAATGGTACAGATGAACCAGTTTGCAGGGCAGAAATAGAGAAACAGATGTAGAGAACAAATGTATGGACACCAAGGGGGGAAATTGAGGGGTGGGGTGAATTGGAAGATTGGAATTGGCATGTATACACTAATATGTTTGAAATGGATGACTAATAAGAGCCTGTTGTATAAAAAATAAATTAAATTAAAAAATATTGAATCTTCTAATCTATGAACAAGTATGCCTTTCCATTTATTTTATTTAGGTCTTTAACTTCTCTCAGCCAATTTTGCAGCTTTTAACTATACTAGTTTTTCATAGCTTTTGTCAGATCTCTCCTTAGCCTATCTTTTTTTTAATGCTAAACACCAGTGTTGAAAATTTCTTCCCAATTTTTCATTGCTAATTCATAGAAATATAATTGATATTTGTGTATTGATCTTAGGTCCTACATAAGACTACTACCATCCTTGCTAATCACCCTTGATATAGTAGCTTTTTTGTAGATTCCATCTGATAGTCTACACAGATGATTGTATTTTCTGCAAGTAAAGACAGTTTTATTCTTTCCTAATCTGGATGCCTTTTATTTTGCTTTCTTGGCTGCTTGTACTGGGTAGAATCTTCAATATGAGGTTGCATAGGACTCAGGGAGACTGCCTGGTTCTTTACGTTCTCTCTCCCTAGTTGTGGCTCTGGAATTCACTATGGGCGGTAAGCTGAGTCCAGTAATCTGGCTCATCTGTGTGTTTGCTGTCTCTCGGGGATCATTCTCTTTTGTTGCCTGCTGCTTATTGTCTTGATATGGTTGTTTCAAGCAGGTGGGTATATCCTGTTACTCTTCCTTGGCTAGAATCAGCGTGTCCATACTATCACACATCTAGTCCAATCAAGTTTTTATCCTCACCACTCACTAAAGACAGTTGCCAAATTCATTAGTTACTTATCAGTCCTCTTTTTTGGCCTATACAGCATTTGGAGTAATTGATCACTCTCTTTCTAGGTACTTGCTAACTTATTGTGCAGGATACTTCTTGGTCCTCTTCTTTCTTCCCTGGCCACCCTTTGCCGTCTTTCTTGAATTCTGTTTAACTTCCAAACCTTTAAATGTTTGAATGCTCCATGGGTTCTTAGTCTTTGTGTTGTTAATACTCTTTAGTGGTTTCATTCAGCCTAATTACTTTATATACCTTTTTATAGGTTGATTATTCTAAATTTACATTCTCAGTCCATCACTCTCTCCAGAACAGCATACTTTTATGTATTCAGCCGCTTATAAATATATCCATTTGGTTGTGAAATAGGTATCACAAACTTAACAAGTTGAAAACTGCACTTCTGAACTCTACCCCTTAAAAATGCTCCACTTGCTAATTCTCATTTTGGTAAATGGCAACTCCACCATCCCACTTATTCAGGCCATAACTTTGGAGTAATTTTGGTTTCTCTGTTTATCTTTGACCCAATATTTGGTTCCATCACCAAAAATCCTATTTGGTGTGCTTTCAAAATACAGTATATCCAGAATCTGACCACTACTTAACACTGCCACTTTGATTAGTATGGTCCAGACCCCGTCTTCTCTCTCCTCCTTTAACAAAATACATTCTTAACTGGAATCCTTGGTTTAGTCCTTTTAAAAGGTGAATTAGAATATGTCATGTTTCTGCTAAAAACTGTCTAGTTTTTCATTTTATCAGGATTAATAAAAGCCAAGTCCTACAAATGTGTAGTCTGGTCCCCTGCTGCCACTGTGGCCTCATTTCCTGCCATTCTTCCTCTCACTTCACTATAGGGACACTGAAAGGTTCTTTTTTCCCACTTTTTCACTTTTTTCAAATCTCTGCTCCAGTGTTATTTTAAAAAGGCCTTCTTTTATCACTCTTTGATCAAAAAGTTACGGTTCTCTCGTAAAGTAATAACCGTCCCTTTTACCTTCCTTTATTTTCCTCCATAGTTCTTACTATCTGGTATCTTTTTATTTTCTTGTTAATTCTGTCTTTCCAATTAGAATGTAAACCCTGTAAGGACAGGGACATCTCTCTGTTCAGTACTATTCCCAGCCCCTAGAACAGTGTCTGGAAACAAAGTACGTACTTAATACATACTGATAGATTAATGCCCTGGATTCTCTCAACCATTTTTGATATGTGATCCAAGCTTTTCCTTAGAGTATAGGATCTCCTATGATCCCAGAGTTAGAGATTCTTTCATACTCTAATAGTATTTGAGATTTCAGCTTATAGTTTTCACATTTTATTAGTCACTTGGCTCTACTCTGTCTGCACTTATCTCTGTTTTGAGTGTTGTTTGGGGATATTGTTGAAAAGACTTTTGTTACATATTTGAAGTTGACGTGGCAAACATTTATCAGTCTAAAACAGTCAGACTAATTACTGAATCAGTGTGCTGAAATTGTTGAGGATACCTAGATTCTCTGATTTTACTAGTCTCTTGAAAATGTATATGTATTTCAGTCGTTGCTTTAAAAAATTATGCTGAATTTTGAGGAGTCTGAAAGGATCCCTACTTTAGAGATGTTTGGAAGTGTTGTTTGTAGTTGGACACAGCACAATCAATAAATGTTTCATTTGTATACTATTTGCATATACTTATTCTGTAGATCCTAACACTTGGAAGATCCTGGGACCTAAAATGTCCAAGATGCCTGTCATTTCTTGTAGGTTGAAAAGTAAAATGTAGTAAATGATAATATTAAAATATCAAAAAGGATAGTATTAGAGATAGATTTGTGATGACTTCTTTTAGTTCTTGGCTCATTTCTTGGACAATTGCCACTTTACTCATACTTCCGTTTCAATCAGTTTTCTTTAATGTGATCTCTAATATGAATCTCAAGTCTTTCTGTTTGTTTTTGTTTTGAAAAAATCCGTAGAAGTTACATCAGTCCTATATACATTTTTTTTTCTGTTAGAAGCTTCTTGATCAATATATATATATTTCCTGATGACTTGAATCCTCTGGGTACTCTAAATACTCACTGAATGACTTTACAAATACACATGAAAATTCTGAACAGTTGTTTATTCTTGGTTCTTGTGTTTTCATGGGAGCCACAGGTAGGGGAAAAGCAATCCTTTCTCTCTTTCTCTTTGAAAGGATAATAAGTTCAGTTGATTAACTACAAAACTTTTTATTTGATTTATATCAAATAGACACACAGAGCAGAAACAGGACATCGTATCTTATCATGTTTTTCGTTGGCTTCTAGAGTGTGCAGTAGCCAGGATATTACAAAGTTAAAGTCTTGCCAGATATGATAGGTTCAATTCTTTGCTGTTCTTAGCCTCTTTATGTTGTAGGCTTTACATCACCATTAATGAAGAACATATTTCAAATAACTTAGATCTTTAGTAATAAACAGTTGTTTCTCCAGTACACTTTTGCTCTCCAGTCAAATGCTCCAGTGAAGCTTCAGATGGGAAAGTGGGGGGAAGAAGAGGCTCAATGTTTGGGAGCTCTTGAGTAGTGAGGCATTCTAATATTGACCTTGGTCTAAGAACCACAAAGGAAAATCTGTTTCTCCACTTTTTTTTTTTTTGCGGTACGTGGGCCTCTCACTGTTGTGGCCTCTCCCCCTGCGGAGCACAGGCTCCGGACGCGCAGGCCCAGCGGCCATGGCCCATGGGCCCAGCCGCTCCACGGCATGCGGGATCATCCTGGACCGGGGCACGAACCCGTGTCCCCTGCCTTGGCAGGCAGACTCCCAGCCACTGCACCACCAGGGAAGCCCTCTCCACAGTTTTTAGATTCCATGGGGGAAAATCTTATTCAGAAGTGGCTTTTAACTTTTGGGTTTAGTCTAGGATTGGAAATGTAATAGACACTTTTGTTTGCAAGCAACAGAAACTAACTGTGGCTAACTGAAAAACAAGGAGATAGGTCATTAGAAGCTCATGGAATCTAAGGGAGAGCCAAATTATCAGTACTTAAAGGGTAGTATAAAGCCTTGAGTAAGGGTTGAAACAAAAAAGTTTTACACCAGAATTGACTTTTGCAACAAGCAAAAACTACTCAATGTTTCTGTAGAAAAATTAGAAAGTAAAAAACCACTCATAATCTCCTAGAAATTAAAACAAAAAAAATCGAAAAGAAAAACCTGATAGTTACATTAATATTTGTTTATGAGTAAAATTGAACACGTTAAAAAAAGCCATTTATAGTTTTTTGGTAAATATCTGCTCAGGCTCTTCAATTATTAGAGGGTTAGTTTTTTTGGTCAAATCTATCAACTTTTTCCTTGGTGGTTTTTCTGTCTTTGTTGTTATGCTGAGAGTGGTTTTCCCCGTTTACGTATTGTAAAATATTTTAAATACATTTTTGATTCAGTGGATCCATTTTTTCTTTTTCCTATCTCCAAATATTCTCTTTAATAATGGTGGCCATTAACCATGGTTCTTCTTTCTTTATTTTTCAAAAATTTTTCTTTAATTAAAGTATAGTTGACTTACAATATTATATTAGTTTCAGGTGTACAACATAGTAATTTGATATAGAATATGCCGCAAAGTTATTATGCAATATTGATTATATTCCCTGTGCTGCACATTGTATCCTTGTAACTTTTTATTTTGTACCTAGTAGTTTGTACCTCTTGAACCCCTTCACCTGTTGTGCCCCTCTTCACATCTCTCTTCCCTTCTCTCCCCGCTTCATAACTCTCTCCCCTCCCCTCTCTCCCACTAGTTTATTCTATCTGTGAGGTGATATCTCATTGTGGTTTTGATTTGCATTTGTATATGATGATACAAATAAAGAGATTCTGTATAAAAGAGAAAACATACAGTATAATATTTGTCTCTCTGTCTTATTTCACTAAGCAAAATATCCTCCAGGTCTATTTTGTCGCAAATGACAAAGTTTTATTCTTTTTTATAACTAATAGTCCATTTGTGTGTGTGTGTGTGTGTGTGTGTGTGTGTGTATTACATCTTCTTTATGGATATTTAAGTCATTTCTGTGTTTTGGCTGTTGTAAATAATACTGCTTGAACATTGGCGTGCATATATCTTTTCAAATTAGTGCTCTTGTTTTTTCAGGTAAATACCCAGGAGTGGAATTGCTAGATCATATGGTAGTTCTATTTTTAATATTTTGAGGAACCTTCATATTGCTTTCCATAGTGGCGGTACCAATTTACATTTCCACCAGCTGTGCATGAGGGTTCCTTTTTCTCCACATCCTCATCAATACTTGTTATTTTTTGTTTCTTTGGATGATAGTCATTCTCAGTTGTGAGGTAATATCTCATTGTGGTTTTGATTTGCATTTGTATTTGATGATAGTGATGTTGACCATCTTTTCTTGTACTTGTGGGCCATCTGTTTCTTCTTTGGAAAAATGCCTGTCCAGGTCCTCTGCCCATGTTTTAATTGGGTTGTTTAGTTTTTTGATATTGAGTTGTATGAGTTCTTTGTTTAGTTTGGATAGTAATCCCTTATTGGACATACCATTTTCAAATATCTTTCCCCATTCAGTAGGTTGTCTTTTCGTTTTGTTAGTTTCTTTCACTGTGAAAAAGTGTTTAAGTTTGATTTGGTCCCATTTGTTTATTTTTGCTTTTGTTTCCCTTGCCTGAGGAGACAGATCCAAAAAAATATTGCTAAGACTAATTTCAAAGAACGTATTGCCTATGCTCTCTTATAGGAGTTTTATGTTTTCAGGTCTTGCATTTGGGTCTTTAATCCATTTTGAGTTTTTGTGTGTGGGTTTGTTTCTGGGCTCTCTATTCTGTTCCATTGGTCATGTGTCTGTTTTTATACCAATACCATAGTGTTCTGATTATTATGGCTTTGTAGTATAGTCGGAAGTCAAGGAGTGTGATACCTCCAGCTTTTTTTTTTTAATTGCTTAGGCTGTTAGGGTTCTTTTGTGGTTCCATACGAATTTTATTCTAGTTCTGTGAAATATGCCACTGGAATTTTGATAGAAATTGTATTGAGCCTATAGATTGCTTTGGGTAGTATGGGTATTTTAACAATCCATGAACATGGGATATCTTTCCATTTATTTGCATCTTTTTAAATTTCTTTTATCAGTGTCTTATAGCTTTCAACGTACAGGTCTTCACCTTCTTGGTTAAATTAATTTTTTAATTTTATGGCCACACCATGCAGCTTGTGGGATCTTAGTTCCCTGACCAGAGATCGAATCTGGGCCCTTGGTAGCTCTAACCACTGGACTGCCAGGGAATTCCTGTCCTTGGTTAAATTTATTCCTAGGTGTTTTATTCTTTTGTTTTTGAAAATTCTGAATCATTTTATTGGATAAAGATATAAAACTGCCTATACAATATTCTTTTTTTTAACATCTTTATTGGAGTATAATTGCTTTACAGTGGTGTGTTAGTTTCTGCTTTATAACAAAGTGAATCAGTTATACATATACACATGTTCCCATATCTCTTCCCTCTTGCATCTCCCTCCCTCCCACCCTCCCTATCCCACCACTCTAGGTGGTCACAAAGCACCGAGGTGATCTCCCTGTGCTATGCGGCTGCTTCCCACTAGCTATCTATTCTATGTTTGGTAGTGTATATACGTCCATGCCACTCTCTCACTTTATCACAGCCTACCCTTCCCTCTCCCCACATCCTCAAGTCTATTTTCTAGTGGGTCTGCGTCTCCATTCCGGTCTTACCCCTAGGTTCTTCATGACCTTTTTTTTTTTCTTAGATTCCATATATATGTGTTAGCATACAGTATTTGTTTTTCTCTTTCTGATTTACTTCACTCTGTATGACAGACTCTAGGTCCATCCACCTCACTACACATAACTCAATTTCATTTCTTTTTATGGCTGAGTAATATTCCATTGTATATATGTGCCACATCTTCTTTATCCATTCATCCGATGATGGACACTTAGGTTGCTCCCATCTCCTGGCTATTGTAAATAGAGCTGCAATGAACATTTTGGTACATGACTCTTTTTGAATTATGGTTTTCTCAGGGTATATGCCCAGTAGTGGAATTGCTGGGTCATATGGTAGTTCTATTTGTAGTTTTTTAAGGAACCTCCATACTGTTCTCCATAGTGGCTGTATCAATTATCACACCAGTCAGAATGGCCATCATCAAAAAATCTAGAAACAATAAATGCTGGAGAGGGTGTGGAGAAAAGGGAACACTCTTGCACTGCTGGTGTTTATTCTTTTTGGTGCAATTGTAAATGGAATTGTTTTCTTAATTTCTATTTCTGATAGTTTATCATTGTGTATAGAAATCTGCCAGTTTTTGTATATTGATTATGTAACGTGCAACTTCACTGAATCTATTATTTCTAATTTTTTTTGGTGGAGACTTTAGTGTTTTCTATATATAGTAGCATGCCATCTGCAATGACAGTTTTCCTTATCCCTTTCCAAATGGAATGCCTTTATTTCTTCTTCTTGTGTGATTGCTGTGGCTAGGACTTTCAATATTATGTTAAATAGAAGTGGCAAGAGTGTGCATGCTTGTTTTGTCCCTGATCTTAAAGGAAAAGCTTTTAGCTTTTTACCATTGAGTATGATATTAGCTGTGGGTTTGTCGTAAATGTCCTTTATTATGTTTAGGTATGTTCCCTCTTTACCAAATTTGTTGAGAGTTTATCGTAAATAGATGTTAAATGCTTTTTTTTTTTTTTTGCATCTGTTGAGATGATCATGTGCTTTTCTTACCCTTCACTTTGTTAATGTGGTGTATCACATTGATTGATTTGCAGATATTGGACCATCCTTGCATCCTGAAATACTGCTTGATCATGATGTATGGTCCTTTTTATGTGTTGTTGAATTCTGTTTGCTAATATTTTGTTGAGGATTTTTGCATCTGTGTTCATCAGAGATACTGGTCTGCAGTTTTCTTTTTTTGTCGTGTCTTTTTCTGATTTTGGTATGAGGGTAAAGCTGGCCTTGCAGAATGAGTTTCAGAGTGTTCTCTGCTCTTTAGCTTTTTGGAATAGTTTGAGAAGGATAGGTACTGACTCTTTAAATGTTTGGTAGAATTGCCCTGTGAAGCTGTCTGGTCCTGGGCTTTAGTTTTTTTGGAGTTTTTTGATTACTGATTCAATTTCATTACTCGTAATTGGTTTGTCCATATTTTCTATTTATTTTTTCCTGATTCGGTCTTAGAAGATTGCAATGTCTAGGAATTTATCCATTTTTGGGGGGTTGTTCAATTTGTTGGTGTATAACTGTGGTATTATGATTGTTTGTTGTACTTCTGTGATGTTGGCTGTAACTTTTCTTTTGTTTCTAATTTTATTTGGGCTCTCTTTTTCTGGAAGATTGTGACTAAAGGTTTATAAGTTTTGTTTCTCTGTTCAAAAACCCAGCTCTTGGTTTCATTGGTCTTTTCTGTTGGTGGGGTTTTTTTGGGTTTTTTTTTTTTTGGTCTCTATTTTATTTATTTCTGCTCTGATCTTTATTATTTTCCTCCTTCTACTAGCTACCTTTGGGCTTTGTCTTCTTTTTTAATTCTGTTAGATGGAAAGTTAGGTTGTTTGAGACTTTTCTTGTTTCTTGAGGTTGGCTTGTATCTTCTCTTGGAACTGCTTTTACTGTGTCCCATAGATTTTGGAAAGTTTTGTTTCTGTTTTCACTTGTCTCAAGATATTTTTTGATTTCCTCTTTGATTTGTTCATGGACACATTGTGGTGTTCTTTTTTGTGATTTGTTTCTGGTAGCATGTTCAGTCTCCACGTGTTTGTATTTTTTCCATTTTTCTTTTTGTAATTAATTTCTAGTTTCATACCATTGTGGTCAGAAAGGATGCTTGATATAATTTCAGTCTGTTAAATTTACTGAGACCTTTTTGTGGCCTAGCATGTGTTTTTTCCTGGAGAAAGTTCCATGTACACTTGAAAAGAATGTGTATTCTGTATTGGGATGAGATATGTATTCTGTAGATATCTATTAAGTCCATCTGGTCTAATATGTCATTTAAGACCACTGTTTCCTTATTGGTTTTCTGTCTGGATGATCTATTCATTGATGTAAGTAGGGTATTATAATCCCATACTGTTACCATATTTTGTCAGTTTTTTCCTTTGTGTCTATTATTATTTGCTTTATATATTTAGGTGCTCCTATTAGGTGCTCCTATTAGGTGCTCCTATATTAGGTGCATATATGTTTACAAGTGTTACCTCTGCTTCTTGGATTGATCCCTTTATCATTATATGATGTCCTCCTTTGTCTTTTGCTCTGGATTTTGTTTTAAAGTCTGTTCTGCCTGATAAAAGTATTGCTACCCCATAAGCTGTTATTCTTAAGGTTGTAAGGAGATATCATTAGCACTGTCCCTTCAAGTTAATTCTGATACTTAATGTCTTAGTAAGGTGGGATTGCTATAACAAAACACTATAGACTGGTTGGCTTAAACATCTGGCATTTATTTTTTATAGTTCTGTGAGTTTGAGAAATCCAAGATCAAGGTGCAAGCAGAGGGTGTTGAGGACCCTTTCCTGACTTGTAGACATCCACCTTCTTGCTTTGTCCTCACAGAGAGGGAGAGAGAGCTTTACTCTCTCTTCCTTTTCTTATGAGGACACTAATGCCAGCCTGTGGGCCCTGCCCTCATATAACCTAATTACCACAAAAAGACCCCACCACCAGTTAGGTATTCAATATATACATTTTGGAGGAACACAAACATTCAGTCCATAATACTTCTTTTATCTTTTTTCTGCTTCCACCTGAGGAAGATGATTCTGTATTTTTTATTTGCTTTTATTTTGAACATTATTTACTGTGATTCTGACATCAAAGAAGAACACAAAGTAAAAACTAAAAGTTCTTTCTTTAATCCTTAGTAGTGTCCCTCCTTAGAGTAACTAATGTTTATCTTCCAGAGTATATAAAAAATTATTGTCAGTATATATGGAATATGTGGCTCATTTTTTTACATTTATATCTTCAGTCCATCTGGATTTGTGTGTGTGTGTGTGCGTGTGTGCGTGTGTGTGTTTAGTAAAGCAGGGGTAGATCTATTTCCAAATATTAGCTCTTGTCCTTTCATCATGTCTTGACTAATTCATTATTTCCCCACTTGTACAACATATTACATATTGTATGCCATTCTATATGTTGATCTGTTTGTGTACTTTGAATTGTTTTAAGACATTAAGGTTTTTATTATTTTTACTTTAGTATTCTTTCTCCCCTTTACTGTGCTATTGTGGGTTTTTTTTTTAAACATAGTGTCCCTATTCTAGTTTCAATAAGTTTTGTCATGGTTTTTACTGAAGTTGCATTGAATTTGTGTGCTAACATGGAGAGATTTGCTGTCTAAGTAGTAGGTATTACGTCTTTCTTCTCAGGAACATATCTTCCATTTACTCAAGTTAATTTCTCAGGTTTCTAGATTCTTTACAACATTATTCATGGGTGTTTTAAATGTTAATATTTTGCAAATATTGACTTTTTCTACAGTAAGTTTGTAAAGGTTATCACTTGTTATGGCATGATGAATATACATTTTGTATACAGTTTGCATGGTTTGCAAGCAACCACATTATTTGTCCTAATAGCACTTTACTTGGCCTTCTTAGGTTTTTCTAGTAATAGGTTTTTCAAATAATAATTTTGTCTTTTCCTTTCTTATTCTTATTCTTCCTTCTTTCCTTTTCTTGTCTCATTGAATGGGAATTTCTAGTCTAAGTTGAATGATGATAATGACAGTGCACCATCTTGTCTTGGTCTTTCATTAATAACCATGCCCCCTTTTAAATTTTAGCGTTGTGATGGCCATTGATTTGAGAAAAATCTACTTTATTATTAAGACTCCTTTTCTCAGTTGTTACTTATTTTTTAAAAATCAGATAATGAGGGCTTCCCTGGTGGCACAGTGGTTAAAAATCCACCTGCCAATGCAGGGGACACAAGTTCGAGTCCTGGTCTAGGAAGATCCCACATGCTGTGGAGCAACTAAGCCCGTGCGCCACAACTACTGAGCCTGCACTCTAGAGCCCGTGAGCCACAACTGCTGAGTCTGTGTGCCACAACTACTGAAGCCCGTGTGCCTAGAGCCCGTGCTCCACAACAAGAGAAACCACCACAATGAGAAGCCTGTGCAGCACAACAAAGCATAGCCCCTGCTTGCCGCAACTAGAGAAAGCCTGCGTGCAGCAACAAAGATCCAACGCAGCCAAAAATTAAATTAATTAATTAAAAAATTAGATAATGAATATTGAATTCTATTAAATGTCTAAATTAAATTAATTAATTAAAAAATTAGATAATGAATATTGAATTCTATTAAATGTCTTTTTGGCATCAGATGAGAAAGTTACGTGACCTTTCAGTGTGATGAATAGTTTAAAAATATCCTTACATTCTTGAATATCCTACTTGGTCATTGTGTCTTTTTCTTTAAATAAAGAGCTGTGTGTTCTTTCATAATATTATATGAAATTTTCAATATTTGTAAATTGCCCTTTCATTTGCATAGTTTTGGGTATAGTACTAGGCTTACAATAGCTTGTTAAAATGCATTAGAATACTTTCATATTTTATATGTTTTAGGTTAAATTTTAAAAGCTTTGTAATTATGCTTGAAAGCATAATTACATATTATGTAAAGCATAATTACATAATGATGGTACATTTTTTGGACTTGATACTTTTTTGGTGGAGTGGCTAAAAGAAAGCCTTTTTCTGCCATAGCTGTTAAGTATGGTCAGTGTGAATTGTCAGTCCTTTTTTGTAATATCCTCAATCATCTCTTGGGTGGTAAAGTTTGCCCTCTTATCTAGCTATCTAGCTATGTATGTATCCATGTATGTATCTATCTAATATACTCATTTATGGTTTTTTTTCTTCCCAAGAAGGAAAAAATATTATTCATGGAAATAATATTGTGTAAAGGTCTTGTTGTTTAGAACTGTTGAATATGTTTAAACACATTTTTCTTGGTTATCTTTTTAAGTGCTACTTTTCTGCATTTTTGTATTTATTTAAAAATATTAACTAGACATAACTCTAAATTTTAAAGGTATTTATACAGTTTCTATATTCAAGTGCTTATATTGGTTTACTTTTTAGTTTGAGCATTTATTTTGCCAGGACATGTATGTAAGTTGTAAACTCTCCAAGGATTTGTTATATATGTTCTAATATACCTGTTAGTGAAGATCATCTTGCTTGAGTTTAGTATTCATGAGTATTAGTCCTATGTTCCTAAAAATGATGTATATTTCATCCATTGCTTTTAGGAAGGAAATCATTATTATAAAAGTGAAGTTTGGTATCATTTTATTTTAACTTTTGCTTGTAGAATAGTTTTTTTTCATCTGTGAGATAGAAAAACTTAATTTCACATTTATATGTGTTTTTTGAATTCATGTTTTCTGGCAATTGGTCTATCTTTAATGAAGTCTTTTATACAGATTTTTGGTAGAGGAACTCTCCAAAGGAAGAAACTTTGGTATTATATTTGGTTTGACAGATCCTAAATGTGTTAATTATCTGTTGCTGAGTAACAAAATACCCTAAAATTTAATAGTATTAAAACAGCATATATTTATCACCTCTCAGTTTCTTTGGGTCAGAAATCTAGGCATAGATCAGCTGGGTCCTTTGTTTCAGAGTCTCTCACAAGGCTGCAGTCAGGATGTCAGCTAGGGCTGGGACCTTACCTGGTGGCTTGACTGGGGAAGGACCTGCTCTTAAGCTTACTCTTGGCCCAATCTAGTGCTTTTCCACTGGAACACATATTGGTGATTATTTGATTCACCTGAGAATCATTCTTTGGGTCTTAAATCCAGCCCTGGGAACATCTAGCTCTTTTCAGTCCTTCCTGTTACTCGGTCATTAGTGTCTGTGTGTGTGTGTGTGTGTGTGTGTACTTACACAAGGAGAAGAAGGAAGAGGAAAACAGGAAGGGAGGGAATTTGATAATATGTTAATGTAACTTTTTTTCATTTTTAAGAACTACGCTTTTTTGTTTTTCCTTAGGTGCCTTAGCTGGACCAGTTATTGTGGAGCCACATGTCACAGCAGTATGGGGAAAGAATGTTTCGCTGAAGTGTTTAATTGAAGGAAATGAAACTATAACACAAATTTTATGGGAGAAGATACATGGCAAAAGTGCACAGACTGTTGCAGTTCATCATCCTCAATATGGATTCTCTGTTCAAGGAGAATATCAGGGAAGAGTCTTGTTTAAAAACTATTCACTTAATGATGCAACAATTACTCTACATAACATAGGATTCTCTGATTCTGGACAATATATATGCAAAGCTGTTACCTTCCCACTTGGAAATGCTCAGTCCTCTACAACTGTAACTGTATTAGGTAGGTGTACTTAAATTGCATATTTTGGTGGTGTGGTGAGGATTATTGTAAAAGTATTTTCAAGAACTTAAAATAATTGAAATTATATATAAATGTAGGTTTAAAATAAAATAATTCAGATATGTTTTTTCAAGTTCTGTCATAAAATTCTATGATTCTAGACTCTCAGTTTAAACTAAATCTTGTCCCTATCTGTGTATCAATATAAAGCTGTGTAATTTATAACTCTTTTACTTTCTTCATGAAAGGTTGTTTTTTATTTATAATACTAAGTGCTGAGATTCTTTGACATTTATTTTCATTATTTCCCCTCAAATTTTCAACCTTTAAATTACCATCTTTAAATAAGCTTTTCCATTTTTTAAGTGACTGTGGTCTTAGAGCCATTGACATCTCATGTTTGTTTTTCAAATCAGATTTTATTTCTGCTGTTGCGGATTTGCATAGCTATTTGAATCTTGGTCTGTTGCTTGCATTGAAAGATCTTCTGCCTTTTCCTATCTGAAAACTATTAAAGTTTATAGCAGAATTTAGGAAGAGCTTATTAGCATTAAAATAGTCACCTGCAGTGAAAGGTAAACCAATTTGGAATAGCTGGTGAGTACTTTTATAATACTAGAAGGAGGATTAAGGAGTAAAAGCAACTGTAGCCATTTCCACCCAGAGTGGAACTCCTTTAATGGGTGGTCTTTGCTATGAATCTGCCTGTTTGCCTGTCAGGGACTTTGTAAGGTCTGCTGATAGCTTTCCCTACTCAATCCTTCTTCACTTTTCTCCCAGATGTTGTTCCCTAATAAGCCTTTTGTACTCCTCATTTGATCTCAGTGTCTGCTTCCAGAGAACCAAATAACTACACAGCCTCTAATATTTAATGGCATGATTTCAGGGTCACTGATGTGCAGGAAAGAAATTTTGTCCAAATATGTTATATATTTTTTCATGTTGAGAAATACTATTTAAAAATAGAAATAACATTAAATATTTGAAGACTTTAATGTTTAAGAGCCTGCCCTAGGAGCTGTGGGAAAAATATAACTTATGTTTACAAAATTGATACCTTTGAGACCTGTTTTGATTGGAAGGCAGGGCATAAATATCTGAAAAATCAAGTGCAAGCCATTGGGGTAAAAAAAGTCACAGAAAAATTCAGTGTCAAGAAAAAATAGAAAAATAGTTCGCATGTAGAAGAGAGAACTCGTGAATAAGACTTTTTGCTTTAAATTTTAGTAATTCCCCTTAAATTAACACAATACTCAGTGGTTTAAAACTCGACTGTTGGTAGTATAAGACTAGTCACGCTTTTAGCTGGGTCTTCTTCTCTAACTTCATCTATTCCACTCCTTGCTCTACTTCTCCCAGCAACCCAAATTTTATAATCATAATTAACTATTTACACTTCATTAACACTTATATTTTTACATGTGTAGTTTTCTTATGCCTGGATTGCCACCTTTTTCCTCCTGTCTCTTTCTTCTAGATTCTTCTATTTACTACTCATCAAACCACATCCTTTTTTTTTTTAAAAATAAATTTATTTTATTTATTTTTGGCTGCCTTGGGTCTTCGTTGCTGCACCCGGGCTTTCTCTAGTGGTGGCGAGCGGGGGCTACTCTTCGTTATGGTACGCGGGCTTCTCATTGCGGTGGCTTCTCTTGTTGTGGAGCATGGGCTCTAGGCATGCAGGCTCAGTAGTTGTGGCACGCGGGCTCTAGAGTGGAGGCTCAGTAGTTGTGGCACACGGGCTTAGTTGCTTAGTGGCATGTGGAATCTTCCTGGGCCAGAGCTTGAACCCGTGTCCCCTGCATTGGCAGGTGGATTCTTAACCACTGTGCCACCAGGGAAGCCCCAAACCACATCCTTTTGGAAGCCATTCTTGAAATATCTACCCCTTTGCAATTTGATGGGGTTTTTTTGCTCTTTTGCCTTTGTATCTTGAGCTTATCTGTGTTGTAGCAATTAACATAATGCTTATTGTATGTCTTCTTCACTATAAATTTATGGTGGACTGCAACTGTGCACTTTAAAATTTAACTTTATATCCCTAAAGCCTGTAAGAGTTTCTGGTATGTAGCAGTAATACACTAAATGTTATTTAAGTAGGGTATAGGAATGGATAAATAAACTCTGTAGATTAGAAATGTTATGTAGAAAAGTACTTGAGCCAGTCCTTGAATGGTGGATAGGTTTTAGGTAGGCAAAAAGGAAAGAAGTATAGGGAGGAGAATGAGCCAACGCAGGGAGGCAGAAAACAGCATATATTAGGGCAGAGTTTCTTCAGAATTGGCATTGTTGAACTTTTGGGCTGGAATTCTTGTGATGAGCTGTCCTGTGCATTGTAGACTGTTCAGCAGTATCCATGACCTCTACCCACTAGATGCTAGTAGCAGTTCCTTAAGTTTCAACAAGTTAGAATGTCTCTCAACATTGCCAAGTGTCCTCTGCGGGACCACTGAGTAATTTGTTGATTGTTCAAAGGATTTATATAAAATACAAGAATTAAAGGCTAGAAAGGTAGAGCAGGACCACTTTAAAGTAATCTAAATATTAAGATGGGGAATTTGAGCTTTATATTGCTGGAAATGCAAACTTAGTGTACAGCATTGTACTTCTCACCTCTCTTCTTTTATTCTCAGATTCTTACTGTTTATTATTTATTTATTTATTTATTTTTGGCCACACTGCATGGCATACGGGATCTTAGTTCCCTGAGCAAGGATCAAACCTGTGTCCCCTGCAGTGGAAGCATGTAGCCCTAACCACTGGACAACCAGGGAAGTCCCAGATTCTCGCTGTTTAAAGCATGGTTCATGAACCAGCAGCAGTGGCATCACTGCCACTGCCATCATATGTTAGACATACAGAATTACAGACCCCTCCCAGACTTGTTGAATGATAAATCTACATTTTAGCAAGATCCGCAAGTACTTTTTATGCACAGTAGAGTTTGAGAAACACTGCTTTGACCATCTTCTCACCTTGCTTAGAGGGATACCTAACTCGTAGATCTGATTTAGAAGTAATGTGATGAAAGTTGTGATTTAAGATGATGAGTCTGGTGTTTTTGATGGATTGAAATGAAGAGTCCTGAAATCATAATGCCTCAGCCATGAGGCCATGAAAGCTTGAAGTTAATTTTCTAATTTCTTTCACTTGAGTGAGGAAGGGAACTACTACAAAGGAAAAATTAGCAGAACGTTGTAACTGACTATATATAATAAACTAGGGAGGTTTGAACAGTAACAGGTTTTGAACCTTAGTGATTGAGTAAATTATGTTACCATTAATTTAAATGGGCATATCTGAATGAAAAACATGTTGGGGATTGGGAGGATGAGACGATGAACTCAACATTTGGCTTATTGAGTTGGAGGATACATAGGCAAACAATTCCAGGTAGGTGGTTAGAAACTATAGAGTCAAGCTTTGTATCAAAAGCAAATAAAATCAGGGATCATCCAGGTAGTAGTGTTTATCAGGTAAAAGTTTTTAAGAAACTTATAAAAAGTAACTGAAGGCCTAAGACTCAGTATTTATTAGGGCAGAGATTGGAAGAAATAGAGATGAGGTGTTCAAATAGATAGCTTTGAGAAAAACTGTCAAAGTAATATTATTCATATCAAGAGAAGAAAGAAGTTTTTAAGATTACTCTAGCAGCTTTTTCCCACAGTGAGAATCAAGCCATACAGAAAGTGATTTCAGTGACCATGTTATCAGTTCTCCGAAGGCTGGCACGTAGCTACTATCATTCTAAATGCATAGCCCAGAAGTTAATTCATTACTTACAGCAGATACCTGAAGGCATTAGAACTTAATTCTTTTGGAACTGATTGGGAAGAACTGCACTAAGTATCAAATTTTACCAAATCAGTCAAAGAGAACAGGCAAAGAAAAGTATTGAGTGTATAGATTAGGCAGTGACATTAGAGTTTCAAAGGAGTAGTAGTAATAGAAAGTGAATTAAGGAAATGTAATATAGCAAAAAGCTTTGGGAACACTAAACAACAGATGCCCCATAGCAGAAGAGTTGTACAATTGGTTACTTCCTTTTGATATATGGGATATTATATAGTTGTTAAAATTATAGTTAAGAGAAGTATTGCTGCTTGAAAATAAAATGAGCCGCAAAACTGTAGGTATGCCATGATTACATCTATATAGAAACTAGAAACAAATAAGAGAAGGAAATGGAAGAATATGATAATGACTGTATTAAGATATTACAGTTGTGGATAAGTTTTCTTTGTTTTTCCAATTTTTAGTAATATTACTTTTGTAATTAAAAAAAAAAAGATTTCCACTGCTGCACATGATGGAGTAACAGGGACTGGATTGACCCTTTCTCTCTCTAGCAACAAAAAAACTAGGCAACTTAATAGGCATGGTAGGATTATGATCCCTGAAAGAAGGAAAATAAACAAGATGAGTTCTACAATTGCTCCAGCCTCCTCCTTAGGCAGTTTCCAGTGACAGCTCAGTGACAAGGAATTCAGGTAGAGAATGCTAGTCTCACTGAGTTTAAGAGACAGATTGGACAGGTGATTAGAATTTGTGGAACAGAATACTGGAAAGAAGGGAACATGAGAGAGAAAGAGAGAATGTGTGTGCTTTAGAGACCTACAGAATGGCCCTCTGAAGTCTTTGGCTTAGTACTGATCTATGTGCATGTGAGAGGGAACTTTTGAGGTGGATGAAAGAACCAACAGAAAGAAGTAGGCTTAACAATCCTGGCATTAATGCAGGGCCGGGAAAACTTCATGCTCCCCCAAATCAGAGTATATAGGGCATTGGGTAGCATCTTAAGAGGAAGCAACAACAAAACTACTAGACAGGGAAGGGTGCAGAGAAGTTAACTTAAATGTTGGGGAATATGAGAAAAGTAACTTTAGAAAGCAACTGAAGTGTACAACCAGGAGATTGATTCCCTTCAGAAGAAGTAGAAATAACAATTTAAAATTGACTTTAAGGTAATTTTTTAAGTTCCTCGAAGATAAAAGCCTCTATTGATGGCACAGGTTAGTCACATTAAGTCTCCCATGGTGGGGGATGGGCAAGTGAAATGTTAAAAACCATTGAAAACTTCAAAGAAATAACAACATAGTGTGGAATATAACTAGACCAAATCTAAGAGAAGGTGGAAACAGAGAAATAAACCTAGTACCGAAAGCTGAAATCTGTATTCAACCTTGGGGACATTAGACAATTCAGAAGAGACACTTAAGATGATGAACTAAGATTTCGAGAACCTTGGGAAGTGAGAGAGACAAATATCTGAATGCAAGTCTGCTCAAGATGGGATGTCTAATAACCTTTCTTATATTCTCCTGGTACCCAAATGCTTAACAGTTTTCAGAATAATAGTACACGTGTAGTAAACCAGTCTTCTTATAGACTTCTAGGCCTGGTTTATATCACTTGAGTAGTCTGAAATTAAGGAGATCCTGGACTGGATAGTGTTCTCAGGAGCTAGCTTAGCAGAAGAAAACAAAGAAAGGTACTGCATTCTAAGCCTCAGATTATTTCTACCTTCATTATTCAAACTCAAGGATTCATCTGCTTGAATAACCAGGCATACAAGTAAAGAAGACTCCACAAGCAGCAGCCAGCGCAAACAAGACAACAGAAACAGACCTGCATGAGATGTTGGAATTATCGGACACAGACTGTTAAACAACAGTGCTTACCATTTGAAGGGATAAGTCAATCTCTTAAATTTCTGTAGAGAACAAGAAATTTGGTCTACTTCAAGGTCAAATTACTATGTGATATATATAGTAATTTGGCCTCGAAGTAGACAGGTAACTCTTAGTACAAACATACCTTGGAGACATTGTGGGTTCAGTTCTAGACCACTGTAATAAAGGTAGTATTGCAATAAAGTGAATATCACAGTAAACCAGTCACATGAATTTTTGGTTTCCCAGTGTTATAAAAATTATGTTTAGGGCTTCCCTGGTGGCGCAGTGGTTGAGAGTCTGCCTGCTGATGCAGGGGGCGTGGGTTCGTGCCCCGGTCCGGGAGGATCCCACGTGCCGCAGAGCAGCTGGGCCCGTGAGCCATGGCCGCTGAGCCTGCGCGTCCGGAGCCTGTGCTCCGCAATGGGAGAGGCTGCGGCAGTGAGAGGCCCGTGTACTGCAAAAAAAAAAAAAAAAAATTATGTTTATACTATACTATAGTCTGTTAAGTGTGCAGTAGTATTACGTCGTCTTTTTTTTTTTTACATCTTTATTGGAGTATAATTGCTTTACAATGATGTGTTTCTGCTGTATAACAAAGTGAATCAGCTATGTGTATACACACATTCCCATATTCCCTCCCTCTTGTGTCTCCCTCCCACCCTCCCTATCCCACCCCTCTAGGTGGTCACAAAGCACAGAGCTGATTTCCCTGTGCTATGCGGCTGCTTCCCACTAGCTATCTATTTGACATTTGGTAGTGTATGTCCATGCCACTCTCTCACTTCGTCCCAGCTTACGCTTCCCCCTCCCCATGTCCTCAGGTCCATTCTTTACATCTGCATCTTTATTCCTGTCCTGCCCCTAGGTTCTTCAGAACCACTTTTTTTTTAGATTCCATATATATGTGTTAGCATACGGTATTTGTTTTTCTCTTTCTGTTACTTCAGTCTGTATGACAGACTCTAGGTCCATTCACCTCACTACAAATAGCTCAATTTTGTTTCTTTTTATGGCTGAGTAATATTCCATTGTATATATGTGCCACATCTTCTTTATCCATTCATCTGTCACTGGACACTTAGGTTGCTTCCATGTCCTTGCTATTGTAAATGGTGCTGCAGTGAACATTCTGGTACCGACTCTTTTTGAATTATGGTTTTCTCAGGATATACGCCCAGTAGTGGGATTGCTGGGTCGTATGGTAGTTCTATTTGAGTTCTTTGAGGAACCTCCTACTGTTCTCCGTAGTGGCTGTATCAATTTATATTCCCACCAACAGTGCAAGAGGGTTCCCTTTTCTCCACACCCTCTCCAGCATTTATTGTTTGTAGATATTTTAATGATGGCTATTCTGACTGGTGTGAGGTGATACTTTATTGTAGTTTTGATACAATAGTATTATGTCTTAAAAAGCAATGTACATACCTTAATTTAAAAAACATTTTGTTGCTAAAAAGTGCTAACCATCATCTGAGTCTTCATCCAGTTGTAATCTTTTTACAGTAGTAACATCGAAGATCAGAGATCCTCATAACACATATAATAATAAAGAAAAAGGTTGAAATATTGTGAGAATTACCAAAATGTGACAGAGACAGGAAGTGAGCAAATGCTGTTGGAAAAATGGTGCTGATAAACTTGATCAATGCAGGGTTGCCCCAAACTTTCTATTTGTGAACAATGCAATATTTATGAAGCACAATACAGCAAAGTGCAATCAAATGAGGTGTGCCTGTATATAAAAGCAATTAACTGATAAATTTTATGCATTTGAATTAAAAACTTCTGCTCATCAAAACACACCATAAAAAAAAAAAAAAAAAAAAAAAAATAAAAAAAAAAAAAAAAAAAAAAAAAAAAAAAAAAACACACCATAGGGTAAAGAGACAAGCCCTAAATTGGTGGAAGATATTTTCACATATAATCAGAAAAGGACTCTCCCAAATCAGTAAGAAAAAAACAATTGGCTTTAATAGGTATTTTGCAGAAGAAGAAATTCCAAATGGCTCATAAACAAGAAAAGATCCTTAACATCATTCATAATCTGAGAAATTAGAAACACAGTTTCAATGATATGCTGTTACATACTTACGAGGTTGGCAAACATTGAGAAGTCTGGTTATCAACTGTAGTGGGTATGTTGGACCAACCAGAGTGCTAAGATTGGGAGTAAATTGGTACTTTGGAAAGCTTTTTGGCATTATCTGGTAAATAATGGAAATAAACATAGTACCAAGGGATAAACTACAGGAACTTTTATACAAATATACCAAGATACATGAATGAAAATGTTTCTTATAAAATTGTTTGTACCAAACAGGAAATAGCACCAATGTCCAACAGTAAATGAACCATACAGTAGTTAAAATTAATAATTTATACAATTGCATGCAAATCTAAATGATCTAAAAGTAAAAACTAAAAAAAAGAAGAATTGCAAAATAATAATCTAAGGCGAAATGATCCCACATAAATAAATCTCAGGAGCAGAAAGTTGAGACAAAAAATATTAAAAAAATGAACCAATTAGAAATTTTGGAAATGCAAAAATGTCTTTTAGATTAAAAAGTTAATGCACACAGTAACCTATAGGCTTGAGCCAAAGAATTCATGACGGTGAGTACTCAGGAATTTACACAGAAAGGAGCATATAAAATTTGCTGGAAAATGTGAAGAGGTAGCTAGCATACATATGGAGGGTAGATTAAAGGGGTCTAACATTAAGGTTACTTCCTCTGCTGAGGAGCTTTCTTATACCAGATAAAGGTAGGTAGCATGTACACTTCAATAAACTGTTAGTGACATTACATTTTAACAGTACCTATATTAAATGTGTTGTAAACATTTTTGCTGCAAATTGAAGCATTATACATTAAAACCGCTTTTTCTTTTCCCTGGTGGCGTAGTGGTTAAGAATACACCTGCCAATTCGGGGGACACGGGTTCGAGCCCTGGTCCAGGAAGATACCATGTGCCACAGAGCATCTAAGCCCATGTGCCACAGGCTTAGTAGTGTAATAGTAATAGTACCTTTAATCTCCTTTCAGAGTAGTAGTACCTTTAATCTCCTAATGGAAATTATGATCAAATTTGCAGGAATTTTTTTTATATACTAATTTTGGGGAAAACTCAAAAACTTGTCCCTGTAAAGAAAAGTGTATCTTTACCAGGGAGAGCCATCTTTGTGATGGTTATGTAAAGTCTTGCTTTTTGTTTGGTCTGGTTCATGATCTTCTCGTTCCAAGAATCCAACTGGTGTTGGCATTTAATGTGTGTGTATTTTATATGCAGTTGTCTCTAAGTTTATGAAATATGGCTAGTTGTGGCTTGGAAGGAGTAAATACGCTTTTGATTGAAATGTAACTAATTTTTTTAAATTTAAACAGTTGAACCCACTGTGAGCCTGATAAAAGGGCCAGATTCTTTAATTGATGGAGGAAATGAAACAGTAGCAGCCATTTGTATCGCAGCCACTGGAAAACCAGTTGCACATATTGATTGGGAAGGTGATCTTGGTGAAATGGAATCCACTACGACTTCTTTTCCAAATGAAACAGCAACAATTGTCAGCCAATACAAGCTTTTTCCTACCAGATTTGCTAGAGGAAGGCGGATTACTTGTGTTGTAAAACATCCAGCCTTGGAAAAGGACATCCGATATTCTTTCATATTAGACATACAGTGTAAGTAAAGAATAACATTTACCTTTTAAACATCATGCATTTTATTTTCTCCCTTTAACATAATTCTGTATCAAGCTGTCTTTAGTATGAATATTTAATATTCAGATATTGTTATAGATTTTCCTTGTTGACATTTTTTCTTAATTAAAAAAGAATATTTTCATGGCAATTCCATTTAACCAGAACATATTTATGTTTGTAAAGACAGACAATGATTTTAAAGTTGCTGTCCAACTTAAAATTATTTAGCCTTGTCCTTTTTAGACCTTAAAAATAAGCTAGATTGGGTGAATTGTGGAAATTTATACCTCAGAATGTGCAATACTTGGCGAAAAACAGCTCCTTCTCCAATCCAATTAATTTAGCTGTTACTCATTTTTATTGATTCTACCCATGATGTTTTCAGCAAGGATCTTTTACCTCCTAGATTAGTTTGAAAATTTGTGTTTTTTCAGTATTATTTCTAGTCTGATTTTATTGATCATGTTGTAAGATCCTCATAAAGGTAAAACAGAGTCATTGTTGGGATAATAATAATCTTAGATAAGGTTCAAACCTGGCCCACCTTGTGCTTTTATTTTTTTGGTTAAGGGATACTCTCTTGTGTGTATGTTTGTGTGGATATGTACATGTGTGTATATACTTTCCCTTCTTCTATAAAGTTTCTCATTTTTGATACATTCTTTGTGTAGCATTTTAAAATTTTGAGCAAGAGAAAAAGTGATGGTGTAGATAGCATATAGCAAAGATAATGAAAATTAAGTAGGTTAAAGATAAAATTAGGAGAAGTGTTTAGTTTCTGGGGTCATTTCCATCCATGCACAGATCATAAATCTAGGTAGGTTTTTGAAGGAAATGTTCTGTTTTTTGTTGTTATTGTTTTGTTTTTTTGATATGACATTCATGGAATTTTACACATATTCATTACACTTGGTATAATTAATGGTTTTTAAAACTAATTCTAAGGATCTTTTTAAACATTTACAGGGTTAAACTTGAGAAGCTGTGTTACATGGATGTTATTACCATTGTATTCTTGAGTGCAAATACAGTCCTAGTAGTAGTCCCTCGGTATCCATGAGGGATTGGTTCCAGGACTCCTTCAGTTACCAAAATCCGAGGATGCTCAAATCCTTTATATAAAATGGCATAGTATCAATATTTGTATGTAATCTACACACATCCTCCCATGTACTTTAAATAATCTCTAGATTACTTATAATACCTAATACAATGTAAATGTTATGTAAATAGCTATAAATTCAATGAAAATACTATGGAAATAGTTGCTGGTGTGCAGCAAATTCAAGTTTTGCTTTTTTGAACTTTGTAGAATTTCTTTTTTCCTGAATATTTTTCAACCACAGTTGGTTGAATCCACAGATGCTGAATTCATGGATACAGAGGGCTGACTGTACCTTCTTTTCGCCTCACTTATTTGGAGAATCCAAATAAAATTTTTCCTCTTTTTCTTTCTTGCTTTTACATACTTTTAACTTTTTCTTTTAAAATTTACATCCTGGTTTTAAGTACCATTAATATTTTTCTCATATATATTTTTTTCTTCCCTGTGTCTAATAATGACTGAAATTTTCTTCAGTATTTATACTATTATTTTTTTGTTTGCCTGAATGAAATTCTAAATGTGTAAAAATATTTCTCCTGATGTAAAACTTTATAATTATGGTTTAGATTTAGTGGCCTACTCCTAAAATGTTCTCAGAGTATTCTTTTCTCCTGTTAATTGGGCCCTCTGAAACATGTAAACAAAGCTTAAGGAGATAAAATCTTATATCCAGAATTCATATCTCAAAATTTGGAGGTATTCTTTGGGGATACTTTACTACCTATTTTCTCCTCCTTTGAAAATAACTTAAACTCACATACATCTGTACTGTTCTTTCAGTAACATTTTTTATTACCAATTTTAAGTTAGAAAAAATGTTTGTTAATTCTTTGTATTTATAAGAGGCAGACATTTTTTTAAATTATTAAGGTAATTGTACCTTAGTATAAAAAGTTTAATTTTTTTACTACTTTTTTTTGTAAACCTTGCTTGATTGACTTCAGGCTTCCCTGCAGAGTTAAAGACTGACCTGGTCTCTCTTTAACTTCCCATCTGGCCACGTACTCTTTATCTAGTTTACTTGTATAGCTCACAGAAGGGTGGAACGTCCCTGTACCATACATAAATAGCATTTCTTTATCTTTTCTCTTAGTATCGTATTCTTTTCCTTCTTGGCCCTCATAACGGATTTTAAAGTTTTTAAAATGTCATCTTTCCTGTTACCATTAGAATGTAAATTTTGTGAATACAGAGTCTACATGTATACTAAACATCTAAAACAGTGCCTGTCACTTAATAGGAGCTGAACAATGGTGGTTGAATGAATGATTAGTATTGGATTTTACAGTTTGAAGGTATAAATTTATATTGATGGTAGATGTGGATAATTGCTCATTTAGCTAATTATATTGCACATATGCTAAAAGACCTTTGTGTACTTTTAGGCCATGAATAAAAATTTAATGTTTTAGAACAGTTGAGGCCTCAGATAATTTACTTTAGTTGTGATTATAGTCTTAGAAAGTTTGTCACATCTTTACATGCCCAAAGGATATTAATTAATTGTAATATAAGGAATCTTATTTTATTTTATTTTTTGTAATTGGTATCTCTTAGGGGATATTTCCTTTTGAATTAAACATTTCTTTAAAGACAGTTTTATGTAGTGACTTGGTACTTAAATGCCATGTCTCATCAAATTACCAACTATATTTTCTTTGTTCATATACCTCTGCGTATTTCATAACAGGGCTCTTACATTTTGCTTTTGGTGATTATAGGTTTGTGAATATTCTTACACTGTGTCCATAATAACTAGAATTGTACATGCTTATAGCTGCCTAGTGTTTGGTGCTCATTGTCCATTCATTCAATCATTCTTTTAGTCAACCAGTATTTACTGAGTACTGTATTCCTTATTTCTTACGTATATGAGAGAAGGAAAATACACCACTTCTAAAGTTGTGTATTATGTTAATGCTTTATCGTTGTGTATTGCATCTATCATTCACAAAAGATAATCTGTTGTATAATGCATTTATTTTATAGACGCTCCTGAGGTTTCAGTAACAGGCTATGATGGAAACTGGTTTGTAGGAAGAAAAGGTGTTAATCTCAAGTGTAATGCTGATGCAAATCCACCACCCTTCAAATCTGTGTGGAGCAGGTAATAATGTTAGATACTTCTAAAGAGAAATTATTTAAAAGTCAAAATTATTCTTAAATGCATATTGGAAGTTTTTATCAGTGTAATATATGATTACACTAAGAGCTGGAAATTAAATTCAGGGTTTCTAAGTGTTTTTCTGCCCCACCTCTCCCCACCTTCCAGCCCCCACGATTCTGTTCCTCGGAGTCTACTTTGGCGATGTTAGCAATTCCTTCTGGTGTTTATCATCATTGGTCTTAAACTGCTGCTTCTTAATTTACTAATCTTTAACACTGTCTATTGACTTCTTATTATGAAAATGAAAATTTAATTTTATATCTACCCCTTCACACATAAACATACTCATATACATATTCCTGACCTTCATCGTCCCAATGAAATTAAGCTACTTTGAAATAAACTGTGTAATCGTTGCCTTCCTATGACAGGTAAATATTATTTACTGAGAGTTAAGTAGTATACTAGAATTTTGTTTTCTTTTGTTTCTAAAGCTGTTTGTTTTTCCTGAGGCTAATAATTGCTTCTCTTTACTTGTGTAGTTTACTATCTGAATATCCTTAATTCTCTTTATCTGTGGAATTTCAAACTGCTATACTGAGGTTTGCTTTCTTATTTCTCAGTGTTTGCACCCCTCCCCCCATGCCTCACTCCTTCTCAGTCTAGAGAATTGTATCTGTCAACTGTGGATTCTCTTCTCTTCTCTTCTTTCTTTTTCTTTTCTTCTTTTTTTTTTCCCTTGGTCATTAACCCTGCTTTTTTTTTGTTTGTTTGCTTGTACTGGAATTCCTATTTATTGTATACTAAACATTCTTTCTTATTAGTTTTCAGTTTTTGTTATTCTCCCAAGATTTCCTCGATCCCTCTGCTCCACTGATTGAAAATTTTCTTTTGACATATTTTCAGTTTCTAAGAGTGTTTTCTTATTCTCTGTTCATTTTCATAGCATCCTTTTCGTATTTTATGGATGTAGTATCTTCTGGTTTCTTCCTAGAGATACTAGAATTATTTCCTCTGAAGAGTTTTTTCTGCTTCTTGCATATTGTTTCTTTTTTCCTCCAGGTTCTTTTTTTTGTTTTTTTGGTCTTTCATTTTGTAGATATTTCTTAATTTTCTCAGTTGTCCAGTCATTTCACAGTGATGCATTAAAATAAAATGCTGAGTGGTAACTCTTCAGCATATTATTTTAAAAGTTACTTAAATCTACTGGGTAGATTCCACTTCGAGTGATCAACTAGAGAGGAGTTTATTTCACTGGGGGAGCTTCAGATATCAGTTACTGAAGAGTAGAATTCTTTTTTTCATGGCCATTCAGTTTATTTATTGAATTAACCTTCATTATTTTGCCTAAAACATAAATGCCTGGTATCTGTACAGAGTTGAGAGGAGTCTGTTTTTTTGTTTTTTCAACTTTCAACTGATCTTATTTTTAGCCCTCTGCCTCACTCTGGCCTTCTGCAGTAGTGAGTCAAACTCCAGATCTTGGGTTCAGTGGACCACACTAGCTGCTTCCTCATTCATATGCCTCCTGCAAGCACTTCTTCAGCCAAAAGCAGAGGTTTTCAGTCTTGGCACTGTTGACATTTTGGGCTGGATAAATCTTTGTTGTTGGAGGCAGTCTTGTGAATTGTGGGATGTTTAGTGGCATCCCTGGCCTCTATTCTGTACAGCCAGCGGCACATACTCCCCCCCACCCCAAGTTGTGACAACCAAAACTGTCTCAAGACATACCAGGTATGTCCCCTGGAGACAGAATTACTCCTGATTGGGAAACATTGGCCTAAAGCATATATTGTTTTCCCCATCTGTTTTCTGTCTTCTAAAAGTTTATTGAAACATCTGATGAATTCTACCTCCTGTTCTCTTTCTCCGCGTTGGTTTTTAATAGTTTTTTCATTCCTTTAATCTTACTTTAGGTGGTATTTTGTGGGTGCAAGGAAAGAGTATATTTGGTCAATCTATTGTCTTTTAGCAAAGATAAAGTTTTAAAAGTAGAGAAGGCCTTCCATTTACACTTTCTTCAATGTGGGAAGAAGGCATTGGTTAAGATGTGTGATAGGGTATTTCTAAAAGTCATACAATTCTGAGTTCTTATCCTGGTGTCTGTACTGGGAGATGTCTTTTTTTTTTTTGCGGTACGCGGGCCTCTCACTGTTGTGGCCTCTCCCATTGCGGAGCACAGGCTCCGGACGCGCAGGCTCAGCGGCCATGGCTCACGGGCCCAGCCGCTCCGCGGCCTGTGGGATCCTCCCGGACCGGGGCACGAACCCGTATCCTCTGCATTGGCAGGCGGACTCTCAACCACTGCGCCATCAGGGAAGCCCGGAGATGTCTTTTTTAAATAAGTTATTTAACCTTTCTAATCCTTTGTTTCCTCATTGATAATGGTACCCCACAGAGTTTTTGTGAGGGTAGAGACAGTGAATATAAGTCATGTAACATAGGTACAGGAGCATGGAAGGTGCTTAGCTTGTCATTTGTTGTGAGTTTAATATGATATTTAGATTTTTCTAGCTTATTTGAATAAACAACTTTAAAGGATTATAAGCCATTTTTACATTTCTCAGAATTAAAGGGTTAGAATTTTGGGCCCAAAGTACAGAGCTAACTGATAAGATACATAGACTTCATATTCATTCTTATACTCCTAGAAAAAGGGTTTACCTTTTGAAAGCTGATGCTTGTAAAAATGTTCTTTCCAAAGTCCTCTTAAGAAGAAGATATGGGGTTTTTGTTTTTGTTCTTTAAACCATGTAAGAATATTACCTTTATCCTTCAATGCAAATTAACGTCATAGCAACTGTAAAAGATTTTACTGATTGTTCTTTTATGCACTTGAGATCACAGACCAAAATCCTTCTATCTGTTCTCCAGTGTTGATTTGCTTCTTTCTACCTTTTCATTGTTCTGTGTTCTTATTACCTTTGTAATTAGTTGTTGGTCTCCTACTAATGTGCTTAGATCATTGAAAGCAAGGACCTAATCTTATTTACCTGTGCATTTCAGCAACACCAGCAGAGCAGAGTATGGTAAATAGTAAGTTCTTAGTAATTAAATAATGGATGGCTGAGTGAACGAGTGAATGCACTTTTTGAAAATCTGCTTAGCTCAAACTGTAGTAGTAGTTGAGTGCCTGGGTTTACTTCACTTTTTATCCTCTTATCTTAAAAAATAATTTATGGGCTGTAAAAACACTTTCAAAATAAAGACCTATTGGTTTTTTCCCCCCCATGGGGTATACCCTAAGGTTGGAAAAATGAGGTATAACAGTATACTTAGTTCCATTGCAATGAATGGTTTTAGAGTTCTTGTAGTGGGATTTTATTCCTATTATGATTTATAATAATGTGTACACCAGATAGGACCTTTTAACCCAATTAGTAGAGAAACCATTTAAAAAGAGTTATTATTGATACCAAAGGTGCATTGGTTTTTGTTGTCACAGATTTTGTTGTTCACCTTATGAGTGAAATTATTGTATAAGAAGACCCTTGTTGGTGCTTTAGAAATTAACCATCTTTGGATAGGGCACAGTATAGATTTATTTGTTCCGTATTAAATGTTGCTCTTTAAATATGTTACAGAAGGTGCTAAAACATTATCATGTACTAAAATGATGACTTTTCATTAAGCAAGTTGTAGATGTATCATGTATAGATTCATAATTCACTGAGAATTATTTTAATTCTTTGGATACTATGGGTATGTCTTCAAATAATGTATATTTCTAATTTTCCAGTTTTCCAAATGTAATTCTTTAAAAATCACATATTTTTTTCTCTCCTTCCCTCCTATTCCCTCTAATGTTAGCCTAGCTTCACTTATATTAATTGATATGAATTGATATTTTGAAAGAATGGGTATTCTTAATGGACTTTATCAATTAATTCATCTCTATTAAAATGAAAATTCATAACATATGCTTTTATTTCATAGTGACTTTTACCTAAAGGATACTGATTCTTTCACTGACAACTAGGAAGTATAATATCTTATTTAAATAGCTGTCAATGAATAGAATCTGAAGATATTTAAAGTAATTTTGTGCCTTTTAAAATATAGGTTGGATGGACAGTGGCCTGATGGTTTATTGGCTTCAGACAATACTCTTCATTTTGTCCATCCACTGACTTTCAATTATTCTGGTGTTTATGTCTGTAAAGTGACCAATTCCCTTGGTCAAAGAAGTGATCAAAAGGTCATCTATATTTCAGGTAAGTTACTGTTTACTCACGAAATGAGTTACTTAAATTATTTCTGTAACAACAATCATAGCAATAACACTATGATCTAGGCAGTAATTTATACTTGTGAAGATACATATTCCTCAGTGTAAGGTTTTCCAAATAATCTACCTGAAATACATAGGTAAAGTGGCATTCCATTACTTAAAAAATGTCAAAACGTCTCTGCAATAAGTTCATATACATTTTAAGACCTTATGCATATAGCTAATTTTTCAGTTAAATAGTATTAGATATTCTTTTTATTGGTAGTGTGTACCCTTCTAGGTTCTTTCGTATTTACACCAAGAATAAGTGTTGGATTTTTTTTGTTTGTTTTTGGTAAGCTACTCTGCACATGTGTCTAATAAATAAAATGGGATATCAATTTTGATGAACCTCTTATTAAATATCATTGTCACTCAATATGAGGCTATACCATATAGAGTTACTGAGAGGTGAAGTAGGAACGCTACTGAAAATGTTCCAATGAAATAAAATTTAAGATGTGCTTTATGGTCAGTCCATAAGCCACTAAGAACTTAGAATTTATGGATTCCATTTGTTTCACTGTGAATGTTTTTATCAATTTGACTGAGTATATATTTGGGTATTTACAAAACATAGTTGGAGCCAAAAATATATTTTTCCTGGGTGTAGCTATAAATAATAAATTATCAATGGAATGCTTATTTATAAAAATTATATAAATATTTTAAACGTCTCCCTCCTGACTATAAGAATGTAGCAATCTTTGTGTCTAACAAATGGAAAGTTAGAGGAAAAAGGAAGAGAATCTTGAGAAATGGAGGTTTGTATGGTAATTAGATAATAGGTAGTTAAGATTTTTTTCTGTGTTCAGTCTAAAACTAAATTTTCTTAAATCGAAGTGTAGTTGATTTATAATGTTCCATGTGTACAACAAAGTGATTCAGTTTTATATATGTATAGATATATATTCTTTTTCAGATTCTTTTTCATGATTTTAGAGAAATTTTAAGCTTGCATTAATGTTACATTCTTAGTCCTTCTGTGATCACTTAATCTAAGAACAGTTTCCCATATTATTTTCTCATGATATTTACCACAGTTTGTAGTTGTATGATTATTTATTTACCTATTATCTATCCTCATATTTAAACAATTTGTGTGTTTGTTTTTTTTTATTACTGTATACTCAGCACTTAGTGCCTGGCACATGATACACAATTTTTTTTGGCATGTATCTCACAAGAAGATTAGAGCTTTGTACATCTCTAGCTAGTCCTTTCTGCCAACAGCAGTGCTTTGGTGTAAATCTATTAGTATATTAGTCTCTCTTTCTTCCCTTAGAGGTTTTTTTATTTAAAAAAAAAGAAAAGGAATCTTAAAGCCACAGGAAATCCATATTTAAAATGTGGTTACCTAAGGACCGATTACTTTCTATTTCTGTTGTACAAAATTTGGTGTGGGATATTACTTGTAAATCCTAGGCTCAATGTGTTCTAATTATGTAATCATTTAAATATCAAGCCTCAATCTTGGCGTCTTATCTATTGGTGATATGTTAAATTTATATCTTTGGTATTCTGGGTCCATTTCCCAGTACTCGTGACTTGTGCGTCCCACTGCGTCTTAGTGATCATTAACCTCCTATGTAGAAGTATAATATGCATTCAGAACTGAGTTCCTCATCTTTCTTCTGCCTCTTGCCACCGAATCTCTTTCTCCAGCAGTCTTTGTTTGCCTTTTCTGTTATTGGTAGCTCCATCCTTACATTTGCTCAGGGCATGAAATCCTTGATACTTACTCCTGATTTTAATTTTCCCCTCATACCCCACCCCATCCATCAACAAATTGATGTGAGCTCTCTCATTATGTTACATACAGAACCTTACCAATTCTCCACTTTTGTTGCCAGTATTCTGGCACAAACCATCAGGCAACCCTTACTTCACTATAGAACAGCCATTTAATTTTCCTACTTTTCAATCTGTCATCAAATGAGCAGGCAGAATAATCCTTTTAAAGGGCATGTTGGATCATGTCGGTCCTCTCCTCCAAACCTTCCATGGACTTCCCATTTTGCCCACAATGAAAACCAAATCTTTACAGTGATTTATAAGCTCTGTACACGTTATGGCCCTAGATTATCTCCCTGAGCTCACCTCTTATTATATACCTTGTACACCTGGCTTCAGCCACCCTGGCCACTTTGCTGTTCTCTGAACAGAACAGGCACATTCCTACCTCAGAGTCATTGCACTTTCTGTTTCCACTGCCTAGAATGTTCTTCAGATATCCTCATACCTCTTTCCTAGGAAAGAGGTATTTGTTCAAATATCACCTTCACAGCCATATTTAAAATTGAAACCTCAGGCTTCCCTGGTGGCGCAGTGGTTGAGAGTCCGCCTGCCGATGCAGGGGACACGGGTTCATGCCCTGGTCTGGGAAGATCCCACATGCCGCGGAGCGGCTGGGCCCGTGAGCCATGGCCGCTGAGCCTGTGCGTCCGGAGCCTGTGCTCCGCAACGGGAGAGGCCACAGCAGTGAGAGGCCCACGTACCGCAAAAAAAAAAAAAATTGAAACCTCTCTCTTCTCACCCATTTACTACTGTCTGTCATTCTTCTCTGCCTTATTTTTTCTCTGCAGTACATATTACCATGTGACATACTACATATTTTATTTGTATGCTTGCCTGTTTTTACCCCCACTAGAACATATGTCCTAAGAGGGCAGGAGTTTTGTGTGCTTTAATCAATACTGTATTCTCACCCTCTGCAGCAATCTTTAGCACATAGTAAGTGTTCAGTAAACTTTTGTCGCATGCATGAATACATTTGAGAAGAAAATAATCAGGAAAGAATAAAAAATTCAGTCTGCATTTATGTGAAATTTTTTTTTTGACAGAGGTACTAATATACCGCTGATGATAAACTTTACACATTTTAAAATCAACCTCTACTAAGTCTTATAAGAGTCGAAACAAAACTTTGAGTAAATATGAAAAATCACAGTTAATTACCACTGAGTACTTCAGAAAAAGATAGCATTATATGAGATGGTTTTCTTTAAGTAATCATCAAGAATTAGACTTAATTTTCTGTCCAGTCTTTAATACAGTATACTGTACTGAGTTTAGTTAGGTCCTCTACGAGCTTCTTAGTGTATATAATGTATCCTAGATATAAATTGCTTTCCCCAACAGACTATTAAAGCCTACTAGTAGGCTTTTATCACAATAACAGGCCATAACTTATACAGTAAATGATCAGAAAGTTAACCTTTTTCATTGTGAGTTATATGTACCCATTTTCCTCTAGGAAAACATTTTAATCTCAATAATAAAATTTATATTTTAAAATTTCATAAATGATATTTTAAAATATTTGTAAAAGGAAGGTATGCTATGACTGGAGGCTAAAAAGTTCTACCCACAACAGAATAGAATTAGCAACTCTGAGTTATTTGAGATTTTGTTATACGTTTTCCCACATTGGCATAAGTTATTGTGCAAGAGGTACAGTATTCAAGATTGCAATATTCAACTTCAGTTATTACTCATGGTGGTACAGTGGCTCTTTGTCCAGGACTAACCGACTGCTTGAAATTGTGTTTTTCTAGTTGCTTTTGGTGTGTGTGTTTTTTCCCTGATACCTCTTACATCATGCCTAAAAATCAAAGTATATTCCTATGCAAATCTTGAATTTCAAATCATATAATTTGAATGAATTTCAATCCAGACATAATGAGACGCACTTAATTTAGCAATCCTTCAACTTTAACATTTATAGGGCTTCCCTGGTGGTGCAGTGGTTGAGAGTCCGCCTGCCGATGCAGGGGATATGGGTTCATGCCCCGGTCCGGGAGGATCCCACATGCCGCGGAGCGGCTGGGCCCGTGAGCCATGGCCGCGGAGCCTGTGCGTCCGGAGCCTGTGCTCCGCAATGGGAGAGGCCACAACAGTGAGAGGCCCGTGTACCGGAAAAAAAAAAAAAAAAAAAAAAAAACTTTAACATTTATAGATTTTGTTTATTTAAACAATTTATATAGTCTAAAAGAAAAGGGAACCAATTCATTCATTTTTTAACACAGTAATTATTAGGCTAAAATATACTTCATAGCTACAGAGTTTTTACTGGACTGTTCGTTTTTCTATTTGGCAGAACTCGTTAATTTGAAAAAGAAACTTAAGTTGTGTGTGGAGAACTCAGAATCTACTAGTTTATTACATTTGTTATATATTTATCACATTTAGCAAAGAATATTAAAAAATAACAACTGAATAAATAAGGAATGCTTATTTATTTATGGGAACAATTTGTAAATCATGATAAATAAGTAGCTGTTAGTGATTACAAAATTGTCCTCCTGCCTCCTTACACAAAGAATGACTCTCACTGTAATTATCTTGGAGCAGAGCAAGAATTGGAAAGCATGAATAAATGTCTCATGTGAATCATGATATGTCCATTGCTTAAGATACAAAATATAACGTTTAGCAATAGTCCCTCTTATTAATAGTGAGGCTATGCTATTTTTTTTAATTAATTTATTTTATTTTTGGCTGTGTTGGGCCTTCATTGCTGTGCTCGGGCTTTCTCTAGTTGTGGCGAGTGGGGGCTACTCTTCGTTGCGGTGCGCGGGATTCTCACTGCAGTGGCATCTCCTATTGCGGAGCACGGGCTCTAGGTGCGTGGGCTTCAGTAGTTGCAGCATGCAGGCTCAGTAGTGGTGGCTCGCGGGCTCTAAAGCGCAGGCTCTGTAGTTGTGGCGCGCGGGCTTAGTTGCTCCCCGGCATGTGGGGTCTTCCCGGAGCAGGGCTTAAACCCGTGTCCCCTGCATTGGCAGGCGGATTTTTAACCACTGCGCCACCAGGGAAGCCCTATGCTGTTTTTTTTACACTAGTTGAGGAGGGGCTGGTAGGTTTGAAAATTTCTAGAACTGCTGACAAAATAAGATTTTTAAATAGATTTTTTTTGGTTACTCTTTTTTTGTTGTCAGATTTTCTGAAAGTTGTATTTTGTTAAATCTCAGTTAAATACACAGTAGATGTCCATTTGTGTTCACATAAAGAACATTACAAGTAGAAATAAATGTCAGTGATTTTTTCTTTTTAAGAATACTTCGTTAAAATGTACAGTTATGTATCATATTTGGTGAGAGCTGATGTACATGTACTATTCTGAGAAAAATACCATTTCATCAAGAGCTATCAAAAACTTTAAAAATTTTATGTGCACAAAAATGTGTTAATTTTAAATCATTAATTAGGTGATTTGTGCTTTTGTTTAAACATGCTGATGCCCATTTATTATAATACTTTTTCCTTTGGGAATCATTGTGAAGATGACATTTAATATGTAAAACTTCCATTAGTCCTCCTCCTCAGAAAATACATGAGTTGTCTTATAAATGATTAATTTTTAGTCTGTTTCTTTAATATCCTGGTTCTGTGAGGTTGGATTATATGAGGCTTTACTACTTTTATAATAGAAATGATCCTGCAATTTCACAATTTTTTTTTAAGATTGAATTTGTACAACTAGTGAATTTGTTCTCACAAATTAAAACTCTTCTTTGATTCATTTACTTACATATAATATGATAACTAATTCACTTCAAGGTACTTGACTGGATTGCCTGTTATATTGGTTTAAACTCATAGGAAATTACTTATAATGTACTTGTTACATTTTACACTGTACTTGCTAAAGTTTTACTACATTCTATACATATGGCATTCCGTGATGAAACCTGTTTCAGTAAGTATTTTTCTTTAGCTTGTAATTTTAGAATAACTTACCCCATGTAGATTTAGTATTTTTCTAACAATCACTTTTTAAAAGCTCTGTCAGTACCACTCATTTAAAAATTAATTATAAGAGATTACCATTTGGGTCATTTATTTTTTATCAATGAAGAAATTAAAGATTTTTGAAGTCATCCTTTCTTCAAACTCTAGAATTTTGTGTAACATGACCTACAAATACCACTTAATTGATAATTAACCAATCTTTAATTTTTACTATTTATGTTTAGCTGCTTTTTAATATTAATGGCTATTTACTCTGTAATCTAATGGCAATACACAGGATCATTTGCATCTAATATTTAAGTATCCTTAGAATGTTCTCTCTAAAATATTAGCTGCTCTTTCTGAGACTCCATCCTAAAGCAATGTGACATTGAATTTTGCAGACATGGTTGAAATTTCTCAGTTTCCTTAATGTTCATATCTTACCCATGGAGTATAGACATGATGATGACATTTTTATAATACTATATAGTTTATAACATGTTTTTACTTTGTCTATTGGTCTCATTTGTTAATAGCCCATCTGGCTAACATAAATATGTGCTTTTTATTTTTTAAATCACTAAATAATGGTATATACTACATATGTCCTTTCTAAAAATTAAAGAGTTTTCTTTATTTAAGGAAAATATTTTTGAGAGAATTATTAAGTCAACAGCTTATACTATGGCCACTTAACAAGAATCTATAGTTTTTCATTCTTTTAAAGATAAGTTCAGCTCTTACAAAAATAAACTATATTAGGTAAAGATGGATTTCAAGAAAACATATTTTAATTTTTTCATTCTTTTATTATTCTGTTATTTCCTTGTGCTACTGGCTAAGAAAATGTACATTTGAATGATTCGATTTAATTTTTTAGTAATGATAATTCTTAAGCCAGCTGTATATAGGACACTTAAATAATAGTCTTAATTTAAAAGAAAAAGTATTTCTTAGAATACAGTGTCACACTTAAACTTGGAATAGAATAATTTAGGATTTATGCCATACATAATTTTTCATTCCCTTTACATAATTGGTAACTGACTAAGTGTCAGATTTATTTTTTTTTACATGTAGAAGTATCACTACTTTCTAATCTTAAATTAAGAATGAAAAACTATTGTTACTATGAATATATTTTCATTAACTGTGCTGTCTTTTCAACTTGCTGCTGAATCAGCCTGCATTGACATTCTTTGCCTTTCTGTGTCTTGTCTATCTTTACCGTTTCCATTAGATCCTCCTACTACTACCACCCTTCAGCCCACCATTCAATGGCATCCCTCAACTGCTGACTTCGAGGATCTAGCAACAGAACCAAAAAAATTGCCCTTCCCATTGTCAACTTTGGCAACAATTAAGGATGACACAATTGGCACAATCATTGCTAGTGTAGTGGGTGGGGCTCTCTTCGTAGTACTTGTAAGTGTTTTGGCTGGAATATTCTGCTATAGGAGAAGACGGACGTTTCGTGGAGACTACTTTGCCAAGAACTACATTCCGCCATCAGATATGCAAAAAGAATCACAGATAGATGTTCTTCAACAAGATGAGCTTGATTCTTACCCAGACAGTGTAAAAAAAGAAAACAAAAATCCAGTGAACAATCTAATACGGAAAGACTATTTAGAAGAGCATGAAAAAACGCAGTGGAACAATGTAGAAAATCTCAGTAGGTTTGAAAGACCAATGGATTATTATGAAGATCTAAAAATGGGAATGAAGTTCGTCAGCGATGAACAGTATGATGAAAATGAAGATGACTTAGTTTCACATGTAGATGGTTCCGTAATTTCCAGGAGGGAGTGGTATGTTTAGCAGCCACTAAATGTGACTTAACTATGTACAATGTTTCATTCATACTAGTTGATCATTTTCAGATTGTTCATACTTTTTCTCGAGGAATAATAAGCTTTTCAACTTGATTTTCAAGCTTTTTATATTCTAATTTGACAAACAGAAATGTAAAATCTGGGTTCAGTGTATCTGAGCTGCTTTACAGTTTTTTTTTCAATGCTGTACTACTGTCTCAAGATTTAAATTTTAATGCAGAGTACTTTACTGGTCTGAGGCACACAGGTAAGAAGAAATGTCAACATTAAATGAATGACTTTTTTGGTACAAAAGTTAAAAAAAAAAAGGAAACTACCTTGGCATTGTGTATTAAATGTTTACCTAAGACTATTATCTCAAGTAAAATGTTTGTTAAACATATACCTCTCAAAATTTATCACCACTAAATGATACTACATCAAAATTGACTATAAAACTAATTCAAGAAATGTTTATATATATTTTTAGTATACAAAAAAATTCAGCCTGATGAAACACCTTTTCTTTTCAGACATTATTTTCTATGTTTCTATACAAATGGAATCTTTACCTCTGCATTTTAATGAGCCTTGCCATAATTACTGTAGAGTGGCTTTTCAAAGGTATTTTGTTGCACTAAAAACTGTGGTAGTACACTCAGTGAACATGATGTGTGGAAGAGCATAATTAGCTGATCAATATTTTTGTCCAGAATACATACAAGAGTAATAAAAACATGCCTTTTAAACATGATAATTACTACAATCTTTTCATCTCTGGAGGGCAGTGCTTATATTGTCATGTGAACATAGGTTTTGGTACATGAAGTGGTAGTTTTGTTTTAATGATTTATGTCCTAAATATAATAATAATAATGAAAAGATGGTACATAGTTTAATAGAGTACAGAGAGAGCATTTCAGTATATGGAAAACCATGGGTAAAACAAGCATTGGAGTACCATTTTTAGAAATGAGACAAACATTTCAGCCAAGAATCTGTGCAGAGAATTTTGTAGACCATCTTGTTTTAGTCATTTATTATTGATGTTGTTCAAATGGATAAATATATAGAAAAAAAGTAGAATAAACTTGGAAATTTGAGATTTAACAAGAAAAAATCTGAATTATAGAACCAATCACTAGCACTTGCTGATCGATATTGACAAACCATCCCCCTTTTCCTCCTAAATGTATGTATGTGTTTCAAGATTTTTGTTTTTCCAATTAAAACTGGAAACATCATGAGGTCTTTTTGTTTTGTTTTTTGTTTTTTACATAATTAAGTATATCCTTTCCAAAATCATGTATCTTTTGAAAAAGAAATCTTACCTAAATCTTCAAATGTGGATCTTCTTTGTTAGGTAATTAAATTGCTTCTACAGTGGAGTCCTATACAATTATAATGATGACAACTATTTTGAAGACCAAAGAATATGTTTTATCGGTTGATGATTCATTTGAAAAAAGGACTGTGTAGAATTGCCTTAGGAGTTTTTCCAGGGAGTTGAAATAGAAGTTAGCAGGAGAATCATAAATTAAATAACTTATTTTGTTAATAAAACGGCAAAGTAGGTACTTTTTTTTCACCTTCCCAACTGCTCCCTTCCCAATCCTCATCAAATCTAAAAAAATGTTTTTATAAGGCAAAGTTCTAACATGTTCATAGAATTTTGCAAGTAGTGAAGGCTTTATTCTCAGTGATTATAACCTAGTTTCCTTTATTTTAACATAGCAGTATTTTGTGGAAGTTTGAAATCTATTTTATTTCTCTCCCTCAAACACTTAGTATAACAGTAAAGTGTTGGTTAAGGATACAGTTAAGTTCATTGATGTCTTGTTAAAAATATTTGGTTTAAATATGGCTAACCACTGACCAATACTAAGACTCTTTGGTCCCAATCATTGGAAGAAAAACTTTCTTGATAATACCTTATGATCAAAGTGACTTTATTTTTTTATTTAAATGTTAGCAATGATATGGCCATAAGAAAGATGAGTCTAAAACTTTTTTCCATGGAAGATGTAAATTTGTGGCTTTTTTGAGCAAAACATCCTCTTTAGTGGTTTGAAGTGTCATATGAATCTGAGAAGAGTAATCCCATTTAGAATATTGTACAAATCACAATTTGACTCTAATCCGAAGGAAATTAGCAATGTATTCCAAGAACTGTATTTTAAAATATAAATATCTACTTAGTGATCATGAACTTTCTTTTAAATAGTGGCCATTGTGTGGTTAGGGTTTTTTGTTTAGTTTTTGTTGGTTTGTTTTTTTGGGGGTTTTTTTTTGGCAGTAGGGAGTGACATGGAACACTGCAAGTGAGTATTTGATATATTCTGCATCCTTTCTAAATCATTTGGCAAGCTACTAAAAGACTTCAGAATTTTAAGAATATGATATGATACTAGTGCTTAAGACTTTCTGAAGCATTGCACTATTGTTTATTAGAGCTTTATGTATGTTTACTGTACATAGAGACTTGTTTGTAAACATAGTCATATTAATAAACAATTTTTTAAATTACTTTTTGAGTATCAGTAATGTGCACAGCTAATTGATGTATTGAACTCCTACTCTCTTCTTGGAAAAGGTGGAAGAATAGTTTTACTTTATTTTGGCCGTGTTTATTGCCTTTATATTTGAACTGGTTTTTCATTTTTGTGTTCACTTTAGAGTTTTCTTTCACAGTAGTTAAAGTACTTCAGTGATACAGTGGAGATGAATTCAACTCTTTGTTTTTCCCTTTTTTGCATTTTTATTAAAATATGTTGAAACTTTAATAGGCTAGGGGTTGACTTTAAAAGTGGTATCTGAGAAGTACTTTATAGTTGAAAGATACAGTATTTTACCATGTGCCTGAAAGGTTTCTGTTTGATAAGTCTAACATTAAAGAAACCATTAGGGTTTTTCAGTAGTGGGTATTGCTTCTGATAGCCATATATAGGAAAGTTATAATGGTAAGCCTGGCTGAATGTTCGCATAAGGGGCTATAGGAAGTACAATGTATAAGTGCAAAAACTGAGAGAAATGTAGTAATATTAGATGCAAAAACATCTGACTTTAGTTTGATTTTGCTTTTGGTAAATACTGCTGAAACAAAGTATGAACAAGAAGTTGTTAATGTGTGGAAGTAATCAATGTGAAGTGTAAGAAAGGAAGAAATGGTACCCATATTGATTTTTTAATTCTAACAGGGGAATGATTTACAGATTGGATTGTTTTTCCTATTTACTTGTTAATGTATCATCCATAAAAAGCTCTTTTCTCAAATTTTTGTTATATTGGGATATATTTAGTTTTAATGTGTACCAGGGATTTTTTTTTTTAACCAAGTTACTTATCAGGTGGTAGCCCCAATAGCCGTTCAATAAATCTTTAAATAAAAGTTTTTTAAAAAAATTCTTAAGAGGCATATTTCTGTAACAAGCCTATGGCTCTGGATTACCTTCTTTGTCCGCATTTTGATTTTTGCTGGAGAGAGAGAGAGAGTGTGTGTGTGTAACCTAGTTTCCTTTAATTGATGATGTTTTGTGGAATTAGAAACCTATTTTATTTCTCTTTCCAAACAAGACTATATCAGGTTAATGATACAGTTCAATAAAGTTTGAGGAAGCATCTAAGTTGGCATGTTAACCATTATAAAATTTACTTTTAATTAATCATATAATTCCTATCTCATATATACATATCATCAGTAACATTCTCCACAGTCATGAATTATCTTCTAGCTCTAGTCCTAGCAGTTAAAATAAATTTTAAATGTTTGCTGTGACTTTGACGTAAGTCAAATTTTTATATATTAGCTTTCAGTTTGGAATTAACACATTTCATAAAATATTTTTTAAGTTGGCATTTAGTGTTTTTAACTTGTTGCTTGTGAGCTGCTTTGAGTAGGAATGACATTGTTTCTTATTGTTTGTAGTTACCTTCTCCCTGTTCCTCATTTCTGACATTTGAAATTATGATACAGGGACTTCCCTGGTGGTCTGTTGGTTAAGTCTCCATGCTTCCACTGCAGGGGGTGCAGGTTCCACCCCTGATCGGGGAACTAAGATCCCACACGCTGCGCGGCTCGGCCAAAAAAATAAAATAAAATAAAAATAAAATAAACAAACAGTATTATAAAACCTAAAATATTTTAAGATAAAATAAATTAAAATTTGATACATTTTTTCCCCCTAAACTTTAAACTATTTTAGAGAAAGCAGCAGTTTTTTTCAAATAATGTACAATTTGACTGGATTAAGTTTGGTTTCATTCTTGTTATACCAATAAAAATTCATGCATGAAAGAATCTTTGGAATAGTGTACAGAGTATACCAACTTTTTGGTGTTTTTTTTAAAAATTGTTTCTGTTTATGCATTTCTGTTTTCTTCTATTCCAGTAAGCTACACTTTTTTTTTTAAAGTACATGTCTACTTTGAGATGAGTAGTGATAGGTTTCCATCAAGAGCTTGAAACCAAACATTGCTTACAAAAGCTTTTGCTATATATACCTACCCTTAGGGGTCATTTCTTTTCTCGAGCCTTGATAATAGTTATTTTATCATGTTCATTTCAATTTTGAAGGGTAAAATATGATTCAATTTTGTGATGTTTTATTTCACTTGCCTTTTAGTTAATAGCTGCTTTTTGTTCTGGCTGGGCACTATGGATGAAGCCTAGTGAAAGTGAGTTTAGCAGAATAACTTTAAAGTATAAATCTCAAAACTTGAGAATAATTCAAGGCCTTATTTCCTTTCATGCATAATACTTCTACATAGATGTGATACCTGATTTCACAGTCTCAGTTATGAGAAATATCTCAGGGAAAACCAAGTCTTGAAGGGACAGTTTGATCTAAAAGCTAGAGGAAACAAGACCTAGAGGCTTTGACCTTCCTGTTTAAAAAACAGATTATTATTAAAAAATATGCAATAGTAAGACAGAATAATGAAATGAATATTCATGTACCTGCTTCAGTTATTGTCAGTTCATGGTCAGTCTTGTTTTATTTAAATTTCTGTCTATATAATCCCTCCTGCCATTAGTTCACCTGTAAATATATCAGTATGTAGCTCTAAAAGTTAAGGAACATTTAGAGAAAGTAACCACAGATTCATTACTACACCAGAAATGAATAATTCCTTAATATCAAGTATCCAGTGAGTGTTCAAATTTCTAATCATATATTTTTGCAGTTTTAGCTAGTAACCAAATGTGATCCATACATTGGTTGGTTGAGATGTCTTTTAATCTGTGTGTTCTCTGTGTGCTGTTCCCCACTCCCGCACTTTTCCCATGCAGTTTTTTTGGTGAAGAAACAGCTTCATCTGTCCTGCAGTTTTCCAGTTTGGATTGTGCCAGTTGCACCTCTGTATTTTCTGTAAGTTGACAGATCTAGAGCCTTGATAAGATTAAGGTTTAATTTGGGGGGCAAGGTTACTTCAGTGGTGGTATGTTCCTCTATCAGAAGGCGCGTAGTCTTTACCTCGTTTTCTTTCAATATTAGCAGCCATTTGATGCTCAAAGCCTAGATCTACTAACAGGGAACCTACATAATTTCTAGATCTATTAACTCTTTTTTTACCGCACCATGTGCTTTAATGTCTTAATAATTATGTTCATGCTGCTCCCTTTACCTGAAATACCCTTTCCTCCCTTTGCCATATTGGGAAACCAGTCCATATTCAAGGTCCAGCTCAAATTATAGTTTTATGAAACTTTTCCCTGTAGAATTAATACTTGCTGTTCATAATTCTTTTTTATCAACTTATATCTCCTCTATTGTAACCTCACATTTTATTCTAGTTATTATCTATCTTCTTTAGATCAGTGCTCTTCAATACTCTTGACTGTGCCTATCAATTAAAGATTAGTATGTACTCATAGTCCTAATATGTATGTTTATAAATTATATATGTGCTACCATAGAATTTTGCTATATGCATTTTAAAATATTCACAAAAAACAAATTTTTAATCTGCTGAAATAACATTTTAAAATACTAATTATTTTCACTAAAACAGTAATATTTGGGTAAACAATATAATTGTGCTTCATTTTAAAAGTTAACTTTTTTTCTTGCTAAAACATTTTTGAGAAAACCATATAATTGTGCTTCATTTTTTTTTAATCTTGGTTTTATACTTTTTGATTCAGTGTTTCAAAGTTTTAAGTGCATGTTGAGTATATTTTAACACTTGTTTTTAGGTATGAAAGCTAAGCCACCTCTCAAAAACAAGTAGATTCAAATGAAAGAAGTTCATTGTTGGGAACCTTAACAGTTTTCATCCCAGCTACTTTTTTTAGAGCTAGTCTTCATGTTCAAGGTGTTTGATTTTTCAGTATCATGCTAATCACCACTCACATTAGCTATTTCAGCACAGTATGGGTTTAGTGTGAGGTTTGTTGTTAATAAGAGTGAATATAAATTTGTTTTATTTGGTTTCTAAATGTATTTGATTGGGGGGGTTCATTTGTCACATCTGATTAGGTTGCCATGGTTTTATTTCATAATGTAACTGGTAAAGTTTATGTATTAGGAAGAAGTTATTTCCATTGCCATTTTTGTGGGGTTTTGTTGTTATTTGTGCATACATTATTGGTGTTATCTTACATTCTGTCAGTTCTTTGCAGGAATGGCATTTACTTGGATTAAATGCCTACTAGTATATAACACGGATTAACACTGATACCCTCACTTGGTTTATGAGTCAGATGTTCACCTGTAAGAGCACGCATGTCATGCCTCCTTTACATTTTTGACTTCTAGTTAAATCTAGATAAGTTTTTAGTTCATTCAGCTGAGCTCCCATACATCACAATAATGTCTGTCACAGGGTGCTATGTTGAGAGGGACAACCAAGTAAAGATGTAACTGTTTACTTACTTTCATTCTGGAACTGTCCCACTCCACACTTCCTATAGGAAATTTTGGGTGCCCTGTGTGGCAGGGTGCCATCTGACACATGGACCAACTAGGGCTACCAGTGCCAATCCATACTAGTACAATAGTAATTTTTATTAAATGCCCTCTCCCTCTCTTTTTTTAGAAAAGTGATGATTTCTTCCTATACTTCATTGGAAAATAAATATTTTTATGGATTCTCTGACCCTACCTTGAGGCTTTTGCTCTATTGTGAGGACAGGAACTGTGTAAAATTTATCCTTGGCATTCCTAGCACAAGGCTTGGCACATGTTTGGTTACTATTGGTAATTTGTTGGATGAGAAGCTGAGGAGACTGTCCTGACCCAAATAGAGGACTTCTATTAAAAAATAGTGAGATAAATATTTGGATGGATATAAAGGCTTAGATGTTGTATTGAAAAGATAAGCATTAAAACGGCTATTGAAAAATAAAACAGTGGGGCATATGGGGAAAATTTGGTAATACAGTAACATGTATCATGGGGATATATGAATTTAATCCCAAATGAAAGTTGGGAAGATAAGTTCGTAGGGTTTTACATTAAGCTGTGAATCAATCCATGGCATCACAGAAGTTTGGGTGGAGGAAATGAAGAAAAAGAGGGATGAAACTTAACATCTCAATTGTTGGGATTTGGTGTTTTAATGTAAGTGTAAAAAGGGACTATGGATTTCTGTACTCACCCATTTTAAATGGTTTTAGGAAATTGCCAGAAACACGTATTTTAGTGTATAGAATAGTATTTAACTTTTAAAAACTTTATAATGCCTCAGTTTCAGGTGTGAATCAGGTGAGCACATGTTTGAATAGCCTTTACGTAGGCTTTATTCACTTGTATCAGAGTGAAAACAAAGACAAACTATAATTCAGTTTAATATCTATAATATTTATATTTTTTCAAAAAGTAATGAAAGTTATTTCTCCTGTCTGTATTAAATTTTTTGTATGATTTGTAACTGATTTTTAATAGCTTTCTCCATAAGATATATGCATGGTGTCTTTAATTATGGATAGTGTACTTTGGTTGTATTGAGGAATGCTGTTTTTCTGTTTTTGGAGGTGAGTTTCCAATGTATATGGGTTAATAAGCAGCTGTGATAACAGAAAGATGGTCTTCTGGGAGACATGCACGAATCCTTTAATACTAAATATTTTAATGCTTTTGTCTTTTTGTTTTCTGCTGCTTGTAAGCATACAATTAGATTTAGTAGAACATCTCCTTAGGTTATGGTAAGGTAATATTGCTTCATGTCAGTCACTCAGTAAACTAGCTTAATGTTGAAAAATGCCAAATTTTTATACATTTACTTAGTTAAATTTTTTTCTGCTTGTAGTGGTTTTGTTGGAATATAGGGTCTATGTAGATTATGAGGACAGGGATGTGGGGAGGCAGTGTTGGGGCTAAATTCTCAATTTTCATCAAAATTCTTTGACTTGAATGCAAGAAACTTGAGCTCTTCCTTTGCATTTCATACTAGTGTTCATCACCCATTAATACTTTTAAAATCTTAATACTCTTAAATATATTATTTCTTCTTTTCTCAGTAAGTTGAAGAATCAGAAAAGGAAATATATATACGTCATATATGTACTTAATCAGTTTACCTATGTAGAGCAGGATATCCAATTGGTAAATGGACTCTACCTAACTTTTCTTCCACTTCCTCATTTCAGCACTTACTAGCCTGTTCCAATACTGAGAAGAGGTGTGCAAAAAATGTTAGAGATGAATAAAGAATGAATGGAACCAAGTGAAATAAATATGCTCAAATTAAAATAGAAGGAAGAGTTACAGTATACATACAGTCACCTCTCAGTTATGGAATTCTAGAGCTAGAAATTAGAAGACTAATGGGACAGAATTGGATAAGTAGACCATAATTTAAATGTTTAAAGAATAGTATTTATATAGACTTGAGAATTACTTCAGGATATTAAAAATAGTATATATTCAGAGTTGGGAATTACATTAGGATATTAAAAGTCTGATTTTGATTTATTACTTACAAAACACTACCAAATTAAATATTATTGCTAAGATTATATGAAAGGCTTGCTTGTAGGAGGTGTGAGGTTTGATGAAGAATTTATAATGATATGTTGGGATTGAGTGATATATATATATATAATGTGTTAAGATTGTTAATCTTAATTTGGGCTAATTATATTCAAAGAGTAACCTGAGTTTTTGAAACATAATTTCAGAAGTATTACATAAATATGGTATCAACTTTGTCATTATCATCAAAATAAGAACACCCAAATTTAAATTCTCCACACTTGGGCAAAAGTGATAGGGCCACTTTATTCCTTAGCAAAAGAAAAAATTCCATTAAAAGGAAATCTTTAGACTAGTGTAGAATAGGTAGCATACTTGACACATTGGGATTTTTTATTTTTGCCACTGACAAGGTGTATGACCTTTGTCAAATAACCTTGGTCATGTAATCTTAATAGGTTTCAATTGGCCTATTGTTAAAAACCGAATACAAAACTACAACTTACATGGTGGGAAAAGTGATAGTGTAGAAGATAAGACTAGCCCTAAATCATCCCAAGTCTTTTTTCTACATTTATAAGAGCAGAGTAATACTTGACTGGCTTGGTTTTCAAATCTTTTTCTCATGTAGCACATATTCAAATGGAGTTAGTAGTGATTAGAGAAATGAGCAACAACAGGAAGATAAACCAGGTATGTATTAGCAGATGAGGGTAACATCCTGAACAATGAAGCTGGTTATATTGTTTAAAATAATTGTATATTTTTAGATTCTATTCAGTATTTGAAAGATCAGATTGGGTTCCTTGGCGCTCATTGGTATAAGATTTTTAGTCTAGAATGAGGCTAATGAACCATTAATAAACACAAGATCATTAGTTTGCTGAAGAGATTTTTATAATTGACAAGAAAGTAAAACGTTGTGGGTTTTTTTGTTTTTTTGTTTTTTTTTTGCGTTACGCAGGCCTCTCACTGTTGTGGCCTCTCCCGTTGCGGAGCACAGGCTCCGGACGCGCAGGCTCAGCGGCCATGGCTCACAGGCCCAGCCGCTCCGCGGCATGTGGGATTGTCCCGGACCGGGGCACGAACCCTCATCCCCTGCATCGGCAGGCGGACTCTCAACCACTGCTCCACCAGGGACGCCCTAAAATGTTGTTTTTAGCAATCTAAAACACCACATGAATCACATTTTAATATGAACAGTTGGGAAATGCTTCTAAATACACTATGTATGTATTTGGAAATACCGTGATGGTAAGTAGGTAAAACATATTTCAAAACTGATAGTGCTTAATTCTATTTAAATTTGCCATGTCTGGATTCCAACAGTAATTGTAATTATTTAAGGGTGTATATGAATGTCAATTTAATTGAAGACTAAGAGCTCGGCGTTTCCAAATAGGGGACCCAAAAGGAGAGACTACGTTAGATGTTGCGAAAAAACATTTCCCAAAAAGAGCTTATGGGTGGAGGTTTCTATCCTGCCCTAACCTAGCTTTATTTCACCCTGTGTTCTCTCCTATTCATTGACTGAATGACCTTGGGCAGAATATTTAACTTTAGAATAGCAGTATCTTCATTTATAGAATGTTACCTTAAATATCTTTCTTACTGGTTAGAAAGATAAAATCATGTATATTGAAGGTTCTTTGTAACTGATGGGTTGCTTCACAAAATTCAGTTATTGGGTTTAATATGGCTGTAATTGTCAAAATAATACCCATAAGGATTGATGGTTTTGTCATATCCATAATACTTATATTTGAAAATAACTTTAGTAAATTCCTTTAATTGGGAGTTCATAAAGTAGGGTGACATTTTTTTTAGAATTGTGTGAAATGCTAACTACTAAGTATGTTTTTAACATCCTTTCTATAAAATTTTGTGATGCAGGCTGGAAAAGAGAAATTGGTATTCAGAAATGATAGAGTGTGTCTATAGCCAGGAGACAGGGAAGAATTTACATAATTTTGTAGTATAGACACTATCTTAAAGTGTAATTTGTATTAAATGTGTGTGAACTAAAGGAAGTTATCTGCAGCAAGTACTGTTTTAATAATACTTCTATTTTAAAAACTTAGATTTTGCAATGTCACTTTTTGACTATTTATTACGTCTGGGATATTTTCTGTTTTTTAGTGTTGTTTTCCCTTTCTTGAAGGTTTTTGGTTTCTTAGAATTTCTTTTAATGGAATGAAAGGTAAAAATCTATTCAATACATTGTTGGCTAACTCCATTAAAGAATACTGAATTTTTTTTTTTATCACCTTTTAGAGTAAGAACTTAGTTTTCATCCTTTTCTCTATCTTCTTTTCTCGTTCAGACATTCTTTGCCCGTTGACAGTAGATTCACTCACTGATACCTGACTGGGACTATTCTTTTCATCACTTTAAAAAAGTAAAGTTGGAGTGCTAAGGTGACATCTTGCAAGGAATAAATGTGTTAGCATAATGCTCCAAAAAGTAACGAATCAAATTTGGGGTCTTCTAAACTTGTGGTTGGATAACATACTTAATCAGTCCTTGCACATTGTAGAAATCAGAGGACACAAACTCAAGAACTCTTAAAATTGTTTAAAAAACCTAATTTTTGTTACTTTACAGATGTTCCACTTAAGCAGACCTCTTCTATAGCTGTAGCTGGAGCTGTAATTGGAGCTGTCCTTGCCCTTTTCATCATTGCCATCTTTGTGACTGTGCTGTTGACTCCTCGAAAAAAGAGACCATCCTACCTTGACAAAGTGTAGGTAAATTTTTTGCTTGTGTTCAACTATGAATATTCAGTATGTGGCAGTCGTTATCTTTACAGCTACTCATATGAAAACTGTCTGAGGGATGGAAGTAAAGATACTGTTAGGTCTTTGTAAGATGACTGGTTTTGTCAGGAAGTCTGACTACATTTTGGTAAATAAACAGTTGCAAGGGGCTGCTAGAGACAAATATATTAGACACCTTTTTAACCTACAATATATTACATACCTTTCCAAATGGTAACATAATGACTCTACGTTGTCCTGCCTTCTGAATAAAAATGCAGGTCTTCCATGAAGTGGTTGAAAGACAGATATAAAAAATCTTAGAAGTTTAAATTACTTCTTTAAATTGCTTATGCCTGTCTTATGTATAGATATAACTAACTCTAAACTGCCAGAAGTTATTAAATACATTGAGTTTTAAAGCTTTTATCTTAAAGAAATTTGGTTTTGGTGAATGACAAAATGTGCTTTTATTTAAAGAGAAAGCAATGTTTTGGACCTAATCATGAGATAGACTTACAAAACAGAAATTGCACTCTGTTGTGTAATCAAAAGACCGAAGTCCCAGTTCCCTTAATTCCATCAGCAGCTTTTGTTGCTTCATCTGTGAAATGTGAATAATACTTTTCCTGCTTACCTCACATGGCTGTGATAAGAGTAGAATAAGATGATGTTTCTGAACTGTGAAGTTCTATACAAATGACATTATTTCTTGTGTGGTTATTAATGATTTTATATGAGGACATGAGGCTGGCTCTGAAGGAATGTATTTCTTCTCTCTTCATAAATGCTTTGTGTATGTCTCTGCCTCTCTAATCTGGCACAGTTAGAGCACTGATCTTTTTGGATTAAGGACACCTGGGTGTTAGCTCTATTACGATCAAATTAGTGGTATGATCATGAACGAGTCACATCACCTCCATGAACCTTGGTTTTCTCACCTAAATAACTTACGGCATCTTGCAGCTATACATTTGCTGTGATTTTTGTTACATTAAAGGAAATAATTACTTTAAATAAAAGGACTATAAAATACCCTTTCAGTCTAATACCTGTAAGACCGATTCCTCTAATATTTCAAGAGTATCTAGCTTGTGGTTAACTTCATCTTAGTTGCCAGATTATCTCAAACTTTTCTATAATTTCCAAAAGATAATTTACTAGTAGACTAGTAATTACATCCATGTAATCATTTTATTTATTATTTGAATTCTGTTCATTTAAAATATTATTTCATGCCCACATGGAGAAGTGAGAATTTGTAATTTCTTTGGCCTCTATAGCTTTCATCCTCTTTATCTTTTAATATAGGTAAAATTTTTATTTGATTTACTGATCTCAATTACTGAAAATTAGTTATCTGTGATCTTCAAAAGTAGGAGAATATATGAAAAATTATTTTCTAAAATGCAGAGAGCTACAAGGTATATTTAATTCTATTTTTGTTGTAATGCAACAATTTAAAAATATATGAAAATACTTTTTTTTAGTAGATTAGGTCATTTTGGCAAAGATAAATGCATTCCCCAAGGATGTAATGGTCTCTTCATTTATTTCAGGTGCCAAGATTTATAATGGTTTGTAGATTGAAAATCTTAATTTACATGATGAATATTCTAAGAATGACCATGGCTTTTGAAAACTAATTATGGAAGTATTTCCAAAATATAGTATAAGCATATTTTTTCATTATCATTTTAAGATAGTCTTTTAAATCACTATTATGACACTTTGGAGGAAAGTGTTTTCCATTACACATGTTTGACTATATTTAAAATGTTGGTAGGCATAGTCATATGTAAAAATGTGCAGTACTTAATTAGTCATATACTAGATTACTTGCCTAATAATAATGTTCAAAAAATACTTCTATTTGCTTTTTTAGATTTTTCAAAGAATTGTTTATTTCAGAGTAGTCCTAAACATTAGAACCTTTAAAACCAGTTCACTTTTTTGTTCCAATTATGATTGATTAATGGAAATGTAAGAACTGAATTAAACATGTATGCTAATACAAATATTAGTATGAGGAAAATATTCTCAAAACTTAAGCGAATCTTGAGTGTTTCCCCCACCCACCCTTTTTTTTTGTTTTTTTTGCTAAAAGTGGCAATCACATTTTTTAAACTTTTTAATGCAGGATCGACCTTCCACCCACACATAAACCACCTCCTATGTATGAAGGACAGTCCCCCCCTTTGCCTCAGAAAGACCTTCTATATCAGGTAAGTATTCCCGAGTACACGTAAAATAAAATGAAATAAAAAATATTAAGCAATGTATATTATTTGTTTCAAAATGTTATCTAGTCATTAAATATTACATAATAATATATAATCATTTCTCTGAAACATTCAAGGGATCAAATTTAGTCTACAGATTGGTAAGAAAAGAAGCTATGGCCAGTATAGGTAAGACAAATCAACACTGTATTAGGAGTACAAATTTTTACAAAAGCTTATGGCTGAAGACTTATTGTTAATAGAGTTTTATTGACGTAACGATCCATTGTAAAATATGCATTTTTATATAAAATAAAAGGTAGAAAAATTGAATGGTAGGGTCTAATTTATGATGGAGAGGTTTTTCTCCTTGGCATATGTATTTTATTTTTGTTTATTTTTCAGTATATGCAAAATTTTCAGTATATGCATCTAAGTCTTAGCATTCCTTTATTTAGCAACAAAAGGTTTATATTCCAATTTAAAATTCTGGGCATGAATATTGGGCCCCATTTTACACTTAACGATAATTGAAAATTTCTTTTGGAATCAGTTTACAGTAATTCGTGTGAAAGTATTGATTCAGTGCTTCTGTCTTAGATTCTATATCTAGATTAATATGCTCTACTTGGGAAGGTTTAAGCCATAATGCTTTTATTCTTAACTTTAATTGTTTTGTTTTTGCTTTTTTTCTCTATCACCCATGTAGCCTCCTGGGGCTCTAACCCTGTATTGGGGTTTTATTACCTGTGACACTATAATATTTTTCTCCTAAATTATGTCCTGTATCTTCAGCTTGAGTAAGGCAAAGGAATATTTCTGTTAAGATGTTCTCAGCTTCTGTTCCTAGGTTGACCATATAATCAGTCTCCTGCCTGAGCATGGGGCAGGGAGGAGCATTCCGTGGCATGTGCACTCACTGACAATGGGCACCACCTTTGTCATCTTGCACAAGTTTGGTGTCTTAGGGATGAAGATGCGTCATCTTTACAGAACTCTGTTTTCACATAAAGAATATAGCCTCACATCTTTTTTGGCAAATAAATTAACTTGACAAGTAGTATGAAATGTCACCAAAATATTTAGCTAAAGGTGTTAACTGCTGCAGATGGATAGCTGTTTTTCTCCCTCCACAAAGCTAGTCACTAACTGGAGGATTTCTAGATTCAGGTGTGGGAATTTTTTAAGAATGTTGTTAGTAATTTTTTAGTACAACCCTAATTGCATACAATTTTATTCTTGTCCTTAAAATCAGTTTATTTACTTGTTATTTAATATTTTCAAATTAAATATTTATAAAAGCTTATGAATTGAAAAAAATTATTCGGCTCAGATCATATGTCCTGGGTTTTAGTTAAGAAAATATAATTTCTATATATGTAAGTGCTGCTAAATAAACACAAAAGGAAGATTTTTCTTGGATGACTTGACAGTGGTACAAACAGCAGTTTTTATCCTTGGAGTCAGAGAAGTCTTCCTGGATGGATCAATTTTGGAAGTAGGATTTTGATACATGTGATAAAATTACTCAGTTGTTGATTAGAGTAAATTGCATAATCACAAGCATAAATCTAGGTGGAAATGAACAGTTATGTGAAAGTAATAGAAATTTTAGAAAGGAAATTGGTGGGACAGCATCTGCAGTGGATAACAAACATTGGACTTTGGGAGTCAGAGACCATTTACATTTAGTACTATTGTGACTTTTTCCTCATCTGTTAAATTCAGCAGGTGAAAAACATGATTGTTTCCCTCTTCTAGCTATAAAACTGAGTCTATAAAATATTGCTAAGGGTCAGCTGGTTGCTGTCATTTTGCTTAGGAGAGTCAAAACTTGAGTTGGAGATGAAATAATTCTTAATTCTATAAAGATTTTGGGAATAATTGAGGCTAAAATCATTATCCATCAGTAAGATAATTTGTTATGATTCATGTGTTATGTCGTATGTTAATTATATGGCTGTCTGCGTTTTAATTAATGTTGTGATATCAAAATGCAAAATACATAGAACTGTTTCCTGGTTACCAAGAAATCTGTAAGTGTGTAATTACTATCTAATTAGTTTCATGCAATGATAGCCTGCTGTAATAGTAAATGCCTTCATAATGTTCCGCTTCAGTAGATAACTTGTCAACTTTAAACTCATGAGGTAATTCCTAATTGAAGTCATTAGTCCCTAGCCCTCACAGCCAGGCCATGCTCCCAAATATTACCATGGCTTTAAGGAAGAGAGTCCCACTTGTTCTATTCATCAGTGTTCTACCCTCGGGAAACCACAGAAAGAAAGAGTTCTTACTACTTAACTTTTGTTTCCCCTGCTTAACCGTTACTTTTGTGATAATAGTGCCAAAACTCATACCTGAGAATTTTCCCTCTAAATATAAGTTAGGAGGATGAGGTCTGGTATTGTGAGGGGGTGATTTCCTTGAGTGGGAATGGAACTATTACCATACTGCAGAGAAGATGCATGGAGGCACACATAAGTATGAGGGAAATAAAAAGAAGAATGTCTTGCCTGAAGGCAAAGAATAATTAATACCACCAGCTTGTCATGTTATTAGTTGATAATCCTAGAAAAGTGAGTCTTCATTTAGGAAACAAATACTAACTCAGGACATTTTTTCTTAACATTATAGGTAATAAGTAGGTATATTTTTGGTACAAAAAAATCCAAATACTACAGAAATTTAGAGTTAACGGTTAAAGTTCTGTTTCATCCCCCTATCCCCCAATATATTATTTCTTTCCCTAGAGGTCACCATTGTTAGGAATTTAAATATCCTCCCAAACTTTTTCCACAAGTTTACTTTGAAGTATACATCATCCATATTTACATCTACAAGTAGTTTCTTTATAAACATAAATGTGGTCATAGAAATTGCTTTTTCCACTCTACTACCAATGTTTTTCAGAGTGACTAATGTTGCCACCTTTATCAAAACCCTCTGGGTTATTAAAAATGAAGATTCTTGAACACACATTCAGTTTCACTGAATCAGTATCCCAGGGGTTGGAGACAATGGGCATTTTACCTAGCTCACCAGGTGAATTTTAATGCACATTCAGGTTTGAGAACTATTCCTATTTCTCTGTCTCATTCTTAATGGCTGTAATAGTATTCCATTGTGTTGATATACCACAAATTACCTAATGATATTCCTAGGTTTTTTCTTTTTTTTTCTATTACAGTAATTGCTGCATTGAGTGTACTTTTATATACTTTATTGTACACATATATTTATAAAATATATGCAAAGAAATAGAATTACTGTGAATATTTTTTACATTTAAATAGGTGTCACATTGCTGGCCAGCGTAGCTGTATTAATTTATATTCCCATAAACAGTATATTAAAACCCATTTCCCTCTCTAATACTGTTTAGTAGAACTTCTGTTGTTGTTGTTGCCAGTTTGATAAAACTGGAAAAATAGTTCATTTAAAAGCTTCATAGATTCCTGGAAGAAGTTTCATAATTGATTGCCTATTTGTAGTTCTGTAAACCACCTATTTGTATCTTTTTTCAAATTTTCAGTTACTTTTTGAACTTCCCTTGTTAATTTTTTAGCAGCTCTTTGATATGGACAGTAATCTTTTGTCTTATATTCGTCTCTTATTTTTTAACTTTATAGTGTCTTATACAGAACGTTTATGTTTTTATGTAGTTAAAATCTCTTTATCTTTTTCCTCATAGTTTCTGGAAGTTATATATTATCTAAAAAGACCATTTCCCCCTCTCTCCCTGATCTGAAATGTTAAAAAATCATACAAAACTCTTCACAGTTTTATGGGATGTTTTATTTTATTTTAAATAATTTAAAACTTACGTTTGCTTATTATATAAGGTAGTGACCTACGTTTTTTCCCCAATGGTATAACCAATTGTCCAAAAATTATTGAATTGGCTGTCCTTTTCTATGGTTTGAGGACACTCTTATCCTAAAATAAGTTCCCATATATATTAGGTATATTTCTGAACTCTTAGTTCTGTTATGTTGTTCTGTGTTTCTCTTCTTAAAGCAAGACAACACTGTTTTTTTTTAATTTACTTTTATTGAAGTATAGTTGATTCCCAGTGTTGTGTTAGTTTCTGGTGTACAGCAAAGTGACTCAGTTATACGTACGTGTGTGTATATATATATACACACATACATACATACACATACATATGTGTGTGTGTATCTATATAATACTTTTCCATATTCTTTTCCGTTATGGTTTGTTACAGGATATTGAATACAGTTCCCTGCACTATACAGTAGGACTTTGTTGTTTATCTATTCTATATATAATAGTTTGCATCCGCTAGTATTTCAGCAGAATTTACTATCTGAAAAAATTATGATTTTTTTCCCCAGTAATTCATTATCATATATCATAGTCTTTAGTAAATTTTTGTAAATGTTCATCGCAGTCTTGTGGAGGAAGAGTGTTTCTACATTTTTTTTTGAGTGGCTAATACATGCAAAACAGTATAAAAGGGTATTTTCTAAAGTCTTAGTACCATTTTCCATTCCTACTTACCCTACCCCCACCACCTCCTACAGAAAACCATTTTTATCAATTTCTTGTTTGTCTTCATATGGTTTATGTAAAACATAGACAAGGAAACACACACACATTTTATCTTTTCTCGGATAAAAGGTAACGTATATACACTGTTACATATCTTGCCATTTCCTCTTAAGATATACTGGAGCTCTTTCTTTTTGGGGTAAAAATCATTCTCATTCTTTCTTATGTCTACTAAGATTCTAATGTGTGTATATTACATAGTTTGCAATGTCAAAATATTTTAATAAACCGATAATGCTGCAGTGAATAGCTTTGTATATATGCTATTTTGTATCTATGCAAGTATAATCTGCAGGCTACATTTTTAGACTTGATCTTGCTACAGCAAGTAGTAAATGTGTTTATATTTTTTATAAGTACTGTCAAATTATCCTCTGTAAATATTGTACTGTTTTTTACTCGTGCGAGTAATGTATGAAAGTGCCTGTTTCTCCACATTCTCACCAACAGTATATGTATTCCACTTGATTATTGGTAATCTGATAGGTGGAAAATAGTAAATATATAATTGCAATTTTGCAATCTCATTATTAGCAAGTTTCAGCATCTTTTCAAGTTTTAAACGATCATTTTTTTTTCCTGCAAGCTGCCATTCTTTTGTGTGCTATTTAAAAATTTTATAAATAGATATGAAAATTTTTTGTTTTGATTCCAGCATGAATAATATGTACATTGTTCATTGGTATCTAAATTTGTGCTATACAGTGTTAAGTAAGATGACTCATATTCCCATAGATTTATGTGATAAAATAAGAAGATTGAAAAATTAAGAAACTATGTTATGACTAGAACCCTAATGTTATCAAATTGTGTGGCTTTAGAAACATGGTGGTCCTACTTGTTATCAAGTTCTGGAGTTAGAGATATGTCCTCCAGGTATCTTAATTTCAGTTACTAATCATACCATATTTCATTTATGGCTTTCTTGAACCTGTTCACCCTACTACTCTTTATAGTTTTATAGATTCTCATTATTTCTCCTCAAAACTCATCTTTCCAACATATCACTGCCAGTTTCCAATAGTATTTTTAGATAAGCTGTTTATGCTCATTATTAATGGTCTGGTTTTCTCCCTGGATCTGAATATTTTAACGTGTTTCCAGATACCAGATATCAGTAGTTATGGTCTTTGGGGTCAGGGAGAAGGGAGAGAGGAAGATGATAAAAGAATTAACATTTTTCTTCCAAATTCAAGGAAACTAAATGACTGAGTGTAATATTTAAGTAAATGAGTCCTGAGTATTTCTAGGATGGTTTTGCCCTAGAGTAGCAAAAAGTTTTCATCTGCCCATTGCCTCCAGTTAATAGGTAGTGGTAATTATTGATAAAAGTAGTAAAAGAATTGTAGGGCCCTGTTCTGGTCTGAGGAGGGAGAAAGTTTTGTGAACAACAAAGCTTGGATGAAATATTGATTTATAAACGAATAATATCTAAATAATATATTCAAATAAAATATCAGTGCAACCTCTGAAGTATAAAGGATTGGTATTTTTACTAAGTCAGAGCTCTACTAATCAATCTTATAAAAGAGAAAAGATAAACCTACTGATATGGTTTCATAAAGATTAATAAATTACCATATGCTACATCCTTAGAACACTGCCTGGCACATAGTGAATACTATGTGTTTGCTGTTATTATCATTATTGTTAGTTAAAAAGAAGCTATGTAATTCTTAGAAAGTTACTAAAGAGACCAAGCAGTGAAATTATTTCAATAGCAGGATAAAACTGTGACTACTTCGGCTCATGTAAACTCGGCATATGTTGCTTTTCGAAATTATTGATACTTTTGTTATAAGCTTAGTAGTGCTTGAAATGAAATTAAAATGGAGTTTGCATCTTTTCGTTCATAGTTCCGTTTTGGTTTTTTCTCTGTCATCCATTTATCAAACATATTTCTTAGGTACTAATATGTCAATATTGGGAATACATAGTCAATAAAACAGAGTTAAAAATTCTTGTCTTACTCTATGCCAATAAAATGGACAACCTGGAAGAAATGGACAAATTCTTAGAAATGCATAACCTGCCAAGACTGAATCAGGAAGAAATAGAAAACATAAACAGACCAATCACAAGCACTGAAATTGAAACTGTGATTAAAAATCTTCCAACAAACAAAAGCCCAGGACCAGATGGCTTCACAGACGAATTCTATTAAACTTTTAGAGAAGCGCTAAGACCTATCCTTCTCAAACTCTTCCAAAATATAGCAGGGGGAGGAACATTCCCAAACTCATTCTATGAGGCCACCATCACCTTGATACCAAAACCAGACAAGGATGTCACAAAGAAAGAAAACTACAGGCCAATATCACTGATGAACATAGATGCAAAACTCCTCAACAAAATACTAGCAGACAGAATCCAACAGCACATTAAAAGGATCATACACCATGATCAAGTGGGGTTTATTCCAGGAATGCAAGGATTCTTCAATATATGCAAATCAATCAATGTGATACACCATATTAACAAATTGAAGGAGAAAAACCATATGATCATCTCAATAGATGCAGAGAAAGCTTTTGACAAAATTCAACACCCATTTATGATAAAAACCCTGCAGAAGGTAGGCATAGAGGGAACTTTCCTCAACATAATAAAGGCCATATATGACAAACCCACAGCCAACATCGTCCTCAATGGTGAAAAACTGAAAGCATTTCCACTAAGATCAGGAACAAGACAAGGTTGCCCACTCTCACCACTCTTATTCAACATAGTTTTGGAAGTTTTAGCCACAGCAATCAGAGAAGAAAAGGAAATAAAAGGAATCCAAATCGGAAAAGAAGTAGTAAAGCTGTCACTGTTTGCAGATGACATGATACTATACATAGAGAATCCTAAAGATGCTACCACAAAACTACTAGAGCTAATCAATAAATTTGGTAAAGTAGCAGGATGCAAAATTAATGCACAGAAATCTCTTGCATTCCTATACACTAATGATGAAAAATCTGAAAGTGAAATCAAGAAAACACTCCCATTTACCACTGCAACAAAAAGAATAAAATATCTAGGAATAAACCTACCTAAGGAGACAAAAGACCTGTATGCAGAAAATTATAAGACACTGATAAAAGAAATTAAAGATGATACAAATAGATGGAGAGATATACCATGTTCTTGGATTGGAAGAATCAACATTGTGAAAATGACTCTACTACCCAAAGCAATCTACAGATTTAATGCAATCCCTATCAAACTATCACTGGTAATTTTCACAGAACTAGAACAAAAAATTGCACAATCTGTATGGAAATACAAAAGACCCCGAATAGCCAAAGCAATCTTGAGAACGAAAAACGGATCTGGAGGAATCAGGCTCCCTGACTTCAGACTATACTACAAAGCTACCTTAATCAAGACAGTATGGTACTGGCACAAAAACAGAAAGATAGATCAGTGGAACAGGATAGAAAGCCCAGAGATAAACCCACGCACATATGGTCACCTTATCTTTGATAAAGGAGGCAGGAATGTACAGTGGAGAAAGGACAGCCTCTTCAATAAGTGGTGCTGAGAAACCTGGAGAGGTACATGTAAAAGTATGAGATCACTCCCTAACACCATACACAAAAATAAGCTCAAAATGGATTAAAGATCTAAAGGTAAGGCCAGAAACTATCAAACTCTTAGAGGAAAACATAGGCAGAACACTCTATGCCATAAATCACAACAAGGTCCTTTTTGACCCACCTCCTAGAGCAATGGAAATAAAAACAAAAATAAACAAATGGGACCTAATGAAACTTCAAAGCTTTTCCACAGCAAAGGAAACCATAAACAAGATCAAAAGACAACCCTCAGAATGGGAGAAAATATTTGCAAATGAAGCAACTGACAAAGGATTAATTTCCAAAATTTATAAGCAGCTCATGCAGCTCAATAACAAAAAAACAAACCCAATCCAAAAATGGGCAGAAGAGCTAAATAGACATTTCTCCAAAGAAGATATACAGACTGCCAACAAACACATGAAAGAATGCTCAACATCATTAATCATTAGAGAAATGCAAATCAAAACTACAATGAGATATCACCTCACACCAGTCAGAATGGCCACCATCAAAAAATCTAGAAACAATAAATGCTGGAGAGGGTGTGGAAAAAAGGGAACACTCTTGCATTGCTTGTGCGAATGTGAATTGGTACAGCCACTATGGAGAACAGTATGGAGGTTCCTTAACAAACTACAAATAGAACTACCATATGACCCAATCCCACTACTGGGCATATACCCTAGAAAACCATAATTCAAAAAGAGTCATGGGCTTCCCTGGTGGTGCAGTGGTTGAGAGTCTGCCTGCCGATGCAGGGGACGCGGGTTCGTGCCCCGGTCCGGGAAGATCCCACATGCCGCGTAGCGGCTGGGCCCATGAGACATGGCCGCTGAGCCTGCGCGTCCAGAGCCTGTGCTCCGCAATGGGAGAGGCCACAACAGTGAGAGGCCCACGTACCGCAAAAAAAAAAAAAAAAAAAAGAGTCATGTACCAAAATGTTCATTGCAGCTCTATTTACAATAACCCGGAGATGGAAACAACCTAAGTGCCCATCATCGGATGAATGGATAAAGAAGATGTCGCACATACATACAATGGAATATACTCAGCCATAAAAAGAAACGAAATTGAGCTATTTGTAATGAGGTGGATGGACCTAGAGTCTGTCATACAGAGTGATAAGTCAGAAAGAGAAAGACAAATACCGTATGCTAACACATATATATATGGAATTTAAGAAAAATAAATGTCATGAAGAACCTAGGAGTAAGACAGGAATAAAGACACAGACCTACTGGAGAATGGACTTGAGGATATGGGGAGGGGGAAGGGTAAGCTGTGACAAAGTGAGAGAGTGGCATGGACATATATACACTACCAAACGTAAAATAGATAGCTAGTGGGAAGCAGCCGCATAGCACAGGGAGATCAGCTCCGTGCTTTGTGACCGCCTGGAGGGGTGGGATATGGAGGGTGGGAGGGAGGGAGACGCAAGAGGGAAGAGATATGGGAACATAAGTATATGTATAACTGATTCACTTTGTTATAAAGCAGAAACTTACACACCATTGTAAACCAATTATACTCCAATAAAGATTTAAAAAAAAAATTCTTTATGGAGCTTACATTTTAGTGACAAATAGGTAAATGCCTATGATGTTTTTTCCCCTTTTTTTGGAAAGAATTTTATTGAAGTATAATTGGCATACAGCAGATACACAAACACATACATACATAGATACCCTAGAAACACCACCATCAATCACCACAATCAAGATAATATATATATTCATCATTTTCAAAAGTTTCCTGGTACCCCTTTGTAATCTTCCTCTCTTGTCATTTCCCTGATCCCTTTCTACATCCCAGGGAACCAACTACTAATCTGCTTTCTATCTATATACATTAGTTTAAATGTTCTTGAATTTTATGTAACAATCATACAGTAGATTCTCTTTTCTGGTCTTGCTTCTTTCACTCCACATAATGATTTGGAGATTTCTTCATGTTGTTTTGGTCTTTCCTTTATTCCTTTTAGATAGGTGTACCTTGTAGAGATACTACATTTTGTTTATACATTTACCTATTGATGGATATTTGCATTATTTCCAGTTTGGTGCTATTATAAGCAATGCTGTTATGAACATTTATGTATGTCTTTGTGTGAACATACGCTTTCATTTGTCTTGGGTAAACCTGTACATGTGGAATCACTGGGTCATATGGTAAATGTAACTTAAAAAGTGTAACTTTTTAAGAAAATGCCAAACTGTCATCCTAAGTGGTTTTACCATTTATGTTCCCACCAGCAATGTATGAGTTGCTCCATACCCTTGCTACCATTTATTATTATCAGACTTTAAAAATTTTAGGTACTAATAGGTGTGTGGTTAGTTCATTATTATTTTAGTTTTTTCCCTAATTACTAATACATGTAACTTTTTTTCATTTGCTGATTTGTCTTCTTTAATGAAGTCTCTGTTCAAATATTTGCTTATTTTTATTGGATTTTTTAAAATTATTGGATTTTGAGAGTTCTTTATATGTTTTGTGTTATGGAATGCGTGTTTGTACCCCTCCCACTCATTCATACATTGAAACCCTCATCACCAATGTGATGGTATTTGACAATGGGACCTTTGGGAGTGATTAGGTCACCAAGCTGGAGCTCTTATAATGGGATTAGTGCCCTCAGTAAAAAGAGACAGGGGAGAGCTTATTTCTCTTTCTTTTCTCTGCCGTGTGAGATTACAACAAGAAGATAGCTGACTGCAAGCTAGGAAGAGGGCCCTCACCAAGAACCGAAATCTTAGACACATAGGAGGTTTGGACTTCCATAGAACTGTGAGAAATAAGTGTTTATTCTTTGCTTAAAGAATGGCTTCATCTATATGTGTTAATATACGATATTTGTTTTTCTCCTTCTGGCTTACTTCACTTTGTATAATAGATTCTACCATGCATAAATTAGATAGCTAGTGGGAACATGCTATAAAGCGTAGGAAGCTCAGCGCCGTGCTCTGTGATGACCTAGAATGGGTGGGAGGAGAGGGGGGTTGGGAGGGAGGTCCAAGAGGGAGGACATAGAGGTATACATATAGCTGATTCATTTCATTGTACAGCAGAAACTAACACAACACTGTAAAGCAATTATACTCCAATTTAAAAAAGAAAAAGAAATTAAGACAGATTAAAAAAAAAAACACAAAAAACGAAAAAAAAAATGGCTTCACCTAATCCATGTTAATTTGTTATAGCAACCTGAGCAGAATAAGACATTTTGATACAAGTCCTTTGTTAGATAATATGATTTGGAAACATTTTCTCCCATTCTCTTGGTCGTCATTCTCTAAACTGATTTTTGAAGAGCAGTTCTTAATTCTGAGGAAGTCTGATTTATATGATGGCAACGTAATGCCATGCTTTTTTTCTGGAATGTGGGTGTGTTGTGGTAATACCGATTTTTATTAGTTTCTATTAATTTGGTTAATATATTTCTATGATATATCATTTTTATTTTTCCTGTATAAGCATCAGCAATTAGGAAATTTAATGAATTATTTCAAAGACAGTAGATTTTCTTTGTCACTAGTGTTCCTTCAGTATCTAGTATCCTCAGGAGACATAGTGTAAGTAATTCTAATCTCACCTGAGAAATATAGAAATTAGGAAGATTTGGCCTCTGTATATAGAATTTTGTGGCCCGTGGTACTGAAGCAGCCATTATGTCTTTATATGTTCTCTTCATTTCTATATCAAAAACAGTAGTTGGCACAGAGAATAACTCTTGTTTTCAGTAGAATCAAATGGGACCTAACAGTTTTGTTATAATCATTAAGAAGATTCAGATTCACTTATTTTGACTTGCTGTAAGTTATAGAAATACTTTAAGAAACTTTATTTCAGATTTACTGTATACATGTAAACCAGCACAGATCTGGGGAACCTGGAGAGATGATTTCTAGGCAATAAAGATTCTGAGTTTAATTGCATTTTAGTATTTTTAAATGGTTTTGCCAGCATCAGTGCATTTGTTATTTGTGATTTTTCAGAAAGGAGTTGAAATCCTCTGACCCCGATTCTGATTGTTTCTGATTTGTAGCTGAACTAAGTGGGAAAGTTAGGTCTATCTTAAGAAAGAAAAAAAAATTAAGTAATGCAGTATTTCCCTCAGAACTATTTCTAATACAGATTGAATTATTTTATGTAGATATATGTAGATATATTATTTTATGTAGATTAAATGATAGAAAAGAGCTGGCTTCATCCTAGTCACCAATAGTCATTACCAAAAAAAAAGCAGTAGATGATTAAAGTAAAAGAACTACATGTTGGCCTTTTAAGATGTTCTGAGCAATCCAGAGAGAATATTTAATTCACACCTTTTCGTAAGACTTTTTATAGTAAAATTCCACTTGGTTCTGTCTATGTTATAAACATCTCACCTTCTTTCTTCCTTTCAAATCCTATCTATGTTATAAACATCTCATCGTTTTTCTTCCTTTTAAATCCGTAAACGAGTTATAAGAACTGATTCATTATAAAAATTATATACTCACTATTTGTTCTTAATAGATGTGTATTTCTGAGTTTCCTGTTTTTCTGTTTTCTTAATTATAAATTATAAATTTCTATAAATAGAAACCATGACTTACTACTGCCTTTGTAACCTTTCTTGGTGTCTAATAAACTGCTCTGTACAAAGGCTACTCAGGAATTGTTGTTGAGTTGCTGTGATAGTGAAATTGTTTGCAAAGTCAGTTTCCCGAGCTAGCTGAGGGTTATTCCATGAGTTTGGGGGAACAAAGAAGACAGCAGAATCTATAATAGTGTCACCTCATCCTTCTGCCTGTGTAATACCTAGAAAGTTTATTTTAAACAACTTGGAAATTTTATAGCCAGTCCATCATTAATTTTGAGTAAGATGGTGTAACAAGGTGCCAGTCTATAATATCTTATCATTTCCAAAGATTTAATCACCATACACTCCTAATAACTGGAAATGAACCTCAACTTTTTGACATTACCACCAGAATACTTTTAGAGCACCTCATAAACCATGTTAGAGTCTGAAATATTAACTCAGATTTAATACTAAACTTTAGGGAATAAAACTGTTTTAATGGCTCAGTGCTACTTGGGAACTCCTGCAAAAAAGTATTATCCTAACCATTAATTTACTTAACTTGTGTTTTTTGCCTTGATTTTTGAAGAATTAAATTTAGGCTATTCATACCTGAGACGCAGTCAGAATATTCAATTTCGAGTGGTTTGAGATCTGTGTTAAATTCACACTGCCACCAGGGAACTATAATTCTTAATTAGAGGTGACTTTTGATTGACTCATGAGTAATGAGAAGTAAAGGAACTATTGAAGTTAAGTACAGTAAGCTAAGTACAATGAACTTTCCTCCCAAATTTTAGGGGACCTAATAGCATTCTTTATTTAAAAGCGCTCATGATTTCCTTTATTGGGAGAGATTCCTTTTTAAGTACAGAGACAGAGAGCTGAGTTACTTTAAATGTTCAGAGCAACTAAATTTTTTTCAGAGAATAGACTTCTTATATGTGAATTAAATTTTACATAGACATTATCAAGCAAACTTTACTTTGAATTTGGATACTTAGTCGTAATTTTCGTCTTGGCAAATTGTTGTTTTGAAATTATTTTGACGTGTTAAATATAAAAAATTAGTAAAGGCCACACATGAACTTTTGAGAGAATAATGTAAATAATATATTATTTTAGATAATTGTTACCCATATGGCTAAACTTATAATGTTCATTCATTCATTCAGTGAATTACAGTAAACTATGCTGAGTGATTTTTTTTTTTTTTTAGACTCTTCCTAAGCAGATTCAGTTATGGAGTCCTTGGTTAAATTAAGCTGACCTAAATGGAGTGTTCCTTCAGGCAGCAGCTGTCATATTGTGATGTGTGCAGTGCTAGTGCGGCCTCCATGCCTGCCACAATGCCTGACTTACCATCAGAGAATAATAATAGAGATAAACAGAGATTAATAAGAGAGATTAGTAGAGATTAATTTAGTGATATCTGTTACTACCTGTTAACATGAAATCACTATGGGAAGACTAACTCAGACTATTGACTATTATCAAAACATTCCTAACGTATTGGGACAGCAATCTTGTATCCTAGAATTTCCAGGATTGTCCTAATTTCACATATTCGTGCTTTAGTGTCAGTATGTATTTAAGTGCACCTATCCCAATTTTGAGACTTCTTGCACTTTCCCAAGCCTTTTCTCCAATTTCTTAATAGCTTCTTTCTCCATTTCTGATCATTCTAATTCAAAGTACTTTCTTCCTATATTTAAAATGGCTCCTATATCTTAACATCTGAAAAATATTCCTAAGATAATTAGAAGAATATCTAATTTAGAATAAAATGTGCAATGTGAACTATAGGAAAAGAACTTGTCACAGTTATATTCACTTTCAAAAGTAATAGGAGACATTAATCTTACAGAACTTCAAGAGGTAGAGAGCAACCTGGGTTCTAATTTTCTGATCTGCTATGTATTATATCATTTATTTAATATTTCATTTTTATTCCCTATTTCATAAAATGATAGAGTAACTAGAAAACACATAAGATACATTTAGGAAGAGCCAGAAAATGGGGTAATTGACCCTTTCATTTAGTTGATTCAGATTTCTTAAATAAAATGGCATTAGAGTCAAGATTTTCATTAAAGTAAAATTTTAAGTTTGAAACCTCTTAAATTTGAAGAAAGCATGTTTGAATGAGCCAATTTAAACATTTCTAAATAGTCCGTTGGCTTTTTTCTTTTAAAAAAAAACCTCAACGATAAAGCATAGGCCATATATATTTTTTTAATGCTACAAGTTAGAAATCAGAAATACTAAAAAAAATTGTGTTACACTTCGTGTATTACACTTGTCTAACACTTGGAAATTAAATTCAAGATGCTTTTTGGTTTAGAAAGCTTTACAATGTCAAAAATTAAGAAAAATTGAAAAAATCTAATAGATGGAAAAACATTCAAAAGGCTTTGTTTTGGATAAAGTAGTCAAGATCCCAGTTTATCCTGGGGTGAATTAACCTTAGTCATTTGACCTAGAGCCACTAAGTTATTCCATTTTTTTATGAGTATGGGACTCTGTCACCCAGTCTGCCTTTGCAATTTGTCAGATGAGTTTCCATAGTTACCAACCTACCATAGTACAAATTTCCTGTTCCTGGGCATGATAGTAGACATAGTTAGCACTCTCTTTCCCCAGACACATGCTGTCGCCACTGGTTAAGTTTAGTTGTGGCATGATTCCAGATTTATTTTGTTGATTCTTTGGCACATGTTGTCAAACCAAGATGTTTGTCCCCTCAATTTTATGTACTCTGTTTGCTTTACTGATGTTTGCTTAATTAGGAATATGTGCAGGGCAAGCAATTAGCCTATTGTTGACTCATTGTTTTTTAATGTATTGCTTGCTATTTGGGAATCTGACTCTGAAAAGATATAAGCCCCAAAGTGATATACGTGTTTCCTTGGGCGTATAAATTAAGAAGTTAATCTTATAATTCAGACGAAACAGTATGTTATTACTGAGGAATTAGTAAGACTTGTTGGGGGAAAAGACTTATCCAGAGTGGTACTTTGGTTTGAATCATTGGTGCTGCCTTACAAATATTTTTCAGAAATCATTAGGCTTGTTATCATTCCCATATTTATAAAAATGCACAACTCACTTTCTTTACCTTTATGTGCTGATTACTAGCAAATATGTATGTAATATATTCAGGATCGCCTCTTATGATGACCTCCTGTATGTCTATTTTTTTTTTATTCTTCAATTTGTTAATATGGTGTATCACATTGATTGATTTGCATATATTGAAGAATCCTTGCATCCCTGGGATAAATCCCATTTGATCATGGTGTATGATACTTTTTTTTTTAATTCAAAGAGAAAGTCACAAAAATTATAATCATCCTCATCAGTTCACTCAGTCCCATGTAATTAATTTTTTTTCATCTTGATCTTTTGTTAGCACTTTTATGAATTCATCAGTTTTCCATTAGAGTTCTGAAAATGCTTATTCATTCAGTTCAGCAGTATAGTCAGTTACCAGAAACCTATACTTGTCAGAGCCTTTTCCATCAATTCTTTGAAGATGAAACCCTTTTATAGGAACATTTTTGCAAAAACATCAGAGTACACCCAGAACTGTCTGTAAATGACAAAAGACGTAAAAATGACCGCGGTTAAAGATTTGATGAAAGTTCATAGTAATGTAATTGACAAGGAAATTTAGTTAGTTCTGAGATATACATTTTATAGTAATAAGTAGAATTATGACTTATAACATTATACCGGAACATATAAGATTTTTAGAAATTTCATGTACTGTCTGAAACATTTATATTAACATATTTCCATACAAATAACCCAAAGAAAGATTAGTATTAGTTGGTTTTTTTGTTTGTTTGTTTGCTTTTTTATACTGCAGGGATTGCATTGAATCTGTAGATTGCTTTGGGTAATATAGTCATTTTCACAATATTGATTCTTCCAATCCAAAAACATGGTATATCTCTCCATCTGTTGGTATCATCTTTAATTTCTTTCATCAGTATCTTATAGTTTTCTGCATAGAGGTCTTTTGTCTCCCTAGGTAGGTTTATTCCTAGGTATTTTATTCTTTTTGTTGCAGTGGTAAATGGGAGTGTTTCCATAATTTCTCTTACAGATTTTTCATCATTAATGTATAGGGATGCAAGAGATTTCTGTGCATTAATTTTGTATCCTGCAACTTTACCAAATTCATTGATTAGTAGTTTTTTGGTGGCATTTTTAGGATTCTCTATGTATACTATCATGTCATCTGCAGTGACAGTTTTACTACTTCTTTTCCAATTTGTATTCCTTTTATTTCTTTTCCTTCTCTGATTGCCGTGGCTAGGACTTCCAAAACTATGTTGAATAATAGTGGTGAGAGTGGACATGCTTATCTCGTTCCTGATCTTAGAGGAAATGCTTTCAGTTTTTCACCATTGAGAATAATGTTTGCTGTGGCTTTGTCGTATATGGCCTTTATTATGTGGAGGTAGGTTCCCTCTATGCCCACTTGCTGCAGAGTTTTTATCATAAATCGTTGTTGAATTTTGTCAAAAGCTTTTCCTGCATCTATTGAGGTGATCATATGGTTTTTATTCTTCAATTTGTTAATATGGTGTATCACACTAATTGATTTGCATATATTGAAGAATCCTTGCATCCCTGGGATAAATCCCACTTGATCATGGTGTATGATCCTTTTAATGTGTTGTTGGATTCTTTTTTTTTTTTTTACATCTTTATTGGAGTATAATTGCTTTACAATGGTGTGTTAGTTTCTGCTTTATAACAAAGTGAATCAGTTATACATATACATATGTTCTCATATCTCTTCCCTCTTGCATCTCCCTCCCTCCAACCCTCCCTATCGCACGACTCTAGGTGGTCACAAAGCAGCGAGCTGATCTCCCTGTGCTATGCGGCTTCTTCCCACTAGCTATCTATTTTACGTTTGGTAGTGTATATATGTCCATGCCACTCTCTCACTTTGTCACAGCTTACCCTTCCCCCTCCCCATATTGTTGTTGGATTCTGTTTGCTAGTATTTTGTTGAGGATTTTTGCATCTATATTCATCAGTGATATTGGTCTGTAATTTTCTTTTTTTGTAGTATCTTTGTCTGGTTTTGGTATCAGGGTGATGGTGGCCTCATAGAATGAGTTTGGGAGTGTTCCTTCCTCTGCAGTTTTTTGGAAGAGTTTGAGAAGGTTGGGTGTTAGCTCCTTTGTAAATGTTTGATAGAGTTCACCTGTGAAGCCATCTGGTCCTGGACTTTTGTTTGTTGGAAGATTTTTAATCACAGTTTCAATTGCATTACTTGTGACTGGTCTGTTCATATTTTCTGTTTCTTCCTGGTTCCGTCTTGGAGGGTTATACCTTTGTAAGAATTTGTCCATTTCTTCCAGGTTATCCATTTTATTGGCATGATCTTTGCTATTGTTTTCTTTGTTTCTATTTCATTTATTTCTGCTCTGGTCTTTATGATTTCTTTCCTTCTGCTAACTTTGGGTTTTGTTTGTTCTTCTTTCTCTAGTTCCTTTAGGTGTAAGGTTAGATTGTTTACTTGAGATTTTTCTTGTTTCTTGAGGTAGGCTTGTATAGCTATAAACTTCTCTCTTAGAACTGCTTTTCCTGCATCTCATGGGTTTTGGATCATTGTGTTTTCATTGTCATTTGTCTCTAGGTATTTTTTGATTTCCTCTTTGATTTCTTTAGTGATCTCTTGGTTATTTAGTAACGTATTGTTTAGCCTCCATGTGTTTGTGTTTTTTACGTTTTTGTCCCTGTAATTCATTTCTAATCTCATAGCGTTGGTTAGAAAAGATGGTTGATATGATTTCAATTTTCTTAAATTTACTGAGGCTTGATTTGTGGCCCAAGATGTGATCTATCTTGGAAAATGTTCCGTGCGCACTTGAGAAGAAAGTGTAATCTGCTGTTTTTAGATGGAATGTCCTGTAAATATCAATTAAATCTATCTGGTCTATTGTGTCATTTAAAGCTTCTGTTTCTTTATTTATTTTCATTTTGGATGATCTGTCCATTGATGTAAGTGAGGTGTTGAAGTCCCCCACTATTATTGTGTTATTGTCAATTTTCTCTTTTATAGCTATTAGCAGTTGCCTTATGTATTGAGGTGCTCCTATGTTGGGTGCATATATATTGATAATTGTTATATCTTCTTCTTGGATTGATCCCTTGATCATTACATAGTGTCCTTCCTTGTCTCTTGTAACATTCTTTATTTTAAAGTCTATTTTATCTGATATGATTATTGCTACTCCAGCTTTCTTTTGATTTACATTTGCATGGAATATCTTTTTCCATCTCCTCACTTTCAGTCTGTATGTGTCCCTAGGTCTGAAGTGGGTCTCTTGTAGACAGCATATAGATGGGTCTTGTTTTTGTATCCATTCAGCGAGCCTGTGTCTTTTTCATGCGAGCATTTAATCCATTCACGTTTAAGGTAATTATCAATATGCATGTTCCTATGACCATTTTCTTAATTGTTTTGTGTTTGTTTTTGTAGGTCCTTTTCTTCTCTTGTGTTTCCTACTTAGAGAAGTTCCTTTAGCATTTGTTGTTGAGCTGGTTTGGTGGTGCTGAATTCTCTTAGCTTTTGCTTGTCTGTAAAGCTTTTGATTTCTCCATCAAATCTGAATGAGATCCTTGCCGGGTAGAGTAATCTTGGTTGTACGTTCTTCCCTTTCATCACTGTAAGTATATCATGCCACTCCCTTCTGGCTTGTAGAGTTTCTGCTGAGAAATCAGCTGTTAGCCTTATGGGAGTTCCCTTGTATGTTATTTGTCGTTTTTCCCTTGCTGCTTTCAATAATTTTTCTTTGTCTTTATGTAGATATATTATTTTATGTAGATATAAATAATTACCATGTGTCTCGGCATGTTTCTCCTTGTGTTTATCCTGTATGGGACTCTCTGTGCTTCCTGGACTTGGGTGGCTATTTCCTTTCCCATGTTAGGAAAGTTTTCGACTATAATCTCTTCAAATATTTTCTCGGGTCCTTTCTCTCTCTCTTCTCCTTCTGGGACCCCTATAATACGAATGTTGATGCGTTTAATGTTGTCCCAGAGGTCTCTTAGGCTGCCTTCATTACTTTTCATTCTTTTTTCTTTATTCTGTTCCGTAGCAGTGAATTGCACCATTCTGTCTTCCAGGTCACTTGTCCGTTCTTCTGCCTCAGGTATTCTGCTATTGATTTCTTCTAGTGTAGTTTTCATTTCAGTTCTTATATTGTTCATCTCTGTTTGTTCTTTAATTCTTTTAGGTCTTTGTTAAACATTTCTTGTACCTTCTCGATGTTTGCCTCCATTGTTTTTCCAAGGTCCTGGATCATCTTCACTGTCATTATTCTGAATTCTTTTTCTGGAAGGTTGCCTATCTCCACTTCATTTAGTTGTTTTTCTGGGGTTTTATCTTGTTCCTTCATCTGGTACATAGCCCTCTTCCTTTTCATGTTGTCTGTCTTTCTGTGAATGTGGATTTTGTTCCACAGGCTGTAGGATTGTAGTTCTTCTTGCTTCTGCTCTCTGCCCACTGGTGGATGAGGCCATCTAAGAGGCTTGATGGGAGGGACTCTGTCTATTTCTTGTTTTTCAGGAGACCCAGCTTTAGTTCATTTAGCATTTCTATGATTACATAGTTGCTTATCTGTTTTTTCCACAGAGCTGAACAACTTTATGATTTCCTATTGTTCTTTTAATTTGGGGAGTATAATTTTTCTTTGTAGCTTTAGAAAACAGAGCTAGGACCAGAAGGTGAAGGACTTAGAAACATAGATTTGAATACTCAGTGTAAAGAAGACCTTTCCATTAGTTGGGTCTGTCTGATAATGGGGTGATATAAGAACTAATAGTTCATATTTCCCAACTTGCCTTGTTTAAAGGACTTAGCTGATGTCTTTTGTTGTATGTGATAGGAGGCATTAATGAATTAGAAGTAAAATTGAATTTCAAGGCCCATTCTAGTCCTGTTGTTGCAGGAAGGGATACCCCTTCCAGGGCCCAAGAGTGGGCTCTTGTCTAACACTCTGAAATGAATTGTCGGAGGAGACACCCGTGCTGACAAAGCAAGAGACTTTATTGGGAAGGGGCACCTGGGTGGAGTGTAGGAGGGTAAGGGAACCCAGGAGGACTGCTCTGCCATGTGGCTTGCAGTCTCGGTTTTTACTGTGATGGGATTAGTTTCTGGGTTGTCTCTGGCCAATCATTCTGACTCAGGGTCCTTTCTGGTGGCACGCACAACTGCTCAGCCAAGTTAGATTCCAGCAAGGAGGATTCTGGGAGATTGGTAGGACATGTGGACTGGCATCTCCTCTCTCTCCTTTTGACCTTTCAAGTATTCTTCTTGTTGGTGGTGGCTTGTTAGTTCCATGTTCCTTACAAGCATCTCCTGTCATAAAATAACTCATGCAGATTGTTACTGTCTTTGCCTGGCCAGGGCAGGCGGTTTCAGTCAGTGTTTCCCCTAACACTATCTCTTGATTCTTTTTTTTTCTTTTTTTCCCTGAGTAAATAATATTGGTGGTAGATTGCAAAATAACATTGGTGTTACTTGGGACCAGTGTTCTGCATAAATATTTCAGTGTGATTCTGAGCGTAATATTTAACTATATAATTGATTAGTTAGTTAATGAGTTACTAAAAGCGGTCACATTAGAGGTAACCGACTCTATTCTATCCATGTTTTCATTGAGTGTAATTTCAAGACCTATTTCCATGTAGTATTATTGAGTCTTCATAAAAAGCAATTTGACATATGCAAAACTTACTTAACATTTTTTACACCTTTTTTTTAAGGAAGAAAAAGATTTTCTTCTTAAAATGCAAATTATACGTTGGTTTACAATTATGACTGTTTGACTGCCCACATAGATACTAAAGCTTAAAATACACTTTGAATGAAATCTTTACAGTAGTTTTACTACAGTGAATAGTAGATGAAATATAGAACTTGCCAACTGCAGAATATTTCATGTACATAAGTAACTTTGGAAGAAAGAGAATTGAAGGTCTTTGAAAGGAAATACTTAGCTTTATAATAATTCCTATTTTAAATTCATTGGCACTTTACAAAGGTAATCTCAATTTCAAATGTTTGGTGGGCATTAATTATTTAGGCTATCAATCCTGTTTATTAAAAGAAATGCCATGTAAATGTATTTGTTTGAAACATTTTATATGCCTTAATACTAATGTATGTGTTCCCATGGAAACCACAAATATCCCTTTAGAAATATGATGTAAAAGAGTAGCTTTACTTAACTAGAACCTGAGAAATTGCAGGCTATATTCAAGAAAAGATAGCTATAAAGTTGAAAAATTTTGCTGTGGTTACTTCTTGCTGAGATATGAACTGCATGTAAAACTGTAAAACCATACGTGTGTGTACGTGCAATTTTCAAAACAAATTAATTGTACTAGAACACAAAAATACAGAATAGAAAATGAAAAAAGTGGTAAGTTAGACTTTGTTAAAGTTAAAAATGTTTGATCTTCAAAAGACACCAGTAAGAAAACAAAGGCAAACCATAGATTGGAAGAAAATATTTGCAGCATATATATCGGACAAAGGAATTATATCCAAAATACATAAAGAAGTCTTGCAACTCAAAAACAGGAAAAGAACGAACAACCCAATTTTTAAAAAAGTGGACAGAAGATGTGTGCAGTCATCCCTCATTATGGGTTGGGGGTGGAGGGGATTGGTTTGAGGACACCCTGCAAACACGAAAATCTGCACATGCTCAAGTCATTTATATATCGCATAGCTGAATCATATGGTAGTTTTTTTTTGTTTTTTTTTAACAACTTTATTGGAGTATAATTGCTTTACAATGGTGTGTTAGTTTCTTCTTTATAACAAAGTGAATCAGTTATACATATACATTTGTCCCCGTATCTCTTCCCTCTTGCGTCTCCCTCCCTCCTACCCTCCCAACCCCACCCCTCTAGGTGGTCACAAAGCAGCGAGCTGATCTCCCTGTGCTATGCGGCTGCTTCCCACTAGCTATCTATTTTATGTTTGGTAGTGTATATGTGTCCATGCCACAAAAAAAAAAAATTAGAAAAAAAAGATAAAATACATACAAATATTGAATTATGTTGTAAACCTGAAACTAATATAATGTTATATATCAATTATACTTCAATTTAAAAAATTAATTCATTAAAGTAATACAAGCTTATCTTGGGGAAAAAAGATGACAGCATTTGTATATAACCTATCCACATTCTTTCATATACTTTAAATCATCTCTCAATTACTTATAATTACATTGTACCTAGTACCTGTTAATGCTTTGTAAATGTTTGTAAATACAATGTAATGGTATGTAAATAGTTACCATTATGTGGGGAAATTCAAATTTTTCATTTTGGAACTTTCTGGAAAATGTTTTCAAATTGTTTTTCAATTTCTGGTTGGTTGAATCCTCATGTGGGGAGCCCACAGTTATGAAGGGCTGACTGTATAGACTTTTCATCAAAGAAGATATGCTAATGGCCAATTGGAACTTTAAATTTTATAATTCTACTTTTGTATTTGTTTAGTTTATATAAAAGCAACTTATACTTAAATTTATTTTCCATTTTTGCTCTACTAGGTTAATTTTCATTATTATTTTCTGTCCTTATATCTCAAAGTACTGTATGTAATTAAAAGTCCAAATGGCAAACTTGTTTCAGAGCGTATTCCCTCACTCTCATTACGATTCTTATGTACAAGGATTTATAATGAATAGGTAATGCGGTTCTGCAAGAAGTGACTCAAGTTTATATTTTTATTTTAAAGTTCTCTACAACTGAGTAATCCTGTTTTTGATGATAGTTTGTTCCCATAATGAAATAATTGCCTCTGATCCTCGTTTTTAAAAATGAGGAATGTGATATTATGGGTTACCTAACTTGCCACACTTGCATTAATAATTTTACTAGCTCCCAAGGCATTGTATTTTATTTTTGATGGCCAGCCTTGCTAGAAGATTAGAAATCTCTAGCCACCTTTCAACCTAATTAGTCCCGATTCTGACTTCTGTAATTCTCAAAATTCTTTTAAGCATTTTAAGCTGCAGCTATTAAGAACAGATTTCTTTTACCCCAGATACTTTTCATACATACCTCAAATGCTTACAACAACCCTTCAGGAATTGTTTGATAGCTTTTTCCAATATTTAAAGTTCTCTGACTTGCTCTCACTGTTTTTAAAAACCAACTTGAGTGTTTACAGTGTTTTTAACCATTCCTTATATGATACAGTTTATCTTCCCTCTCTGGTCCCTCTCCTCTATGAAAATTCTAGTTTAATATTTCTCATGAAATATGTTTTCTGGAACAAATTGCAATAGTCCAGAATTGGTAAGTGCCAAATGAACTTGAACCTCCTGTTTTCTAACATCTGTACTTCTATTAAAATGGTCTGCTTTCGTGTGTGTGTGTGTGTGTGTGTGTGTGTGTGTGTGTGTGTGTGTGTGTTTGACAGCCAGTCCTGTCAATCCAAATGTCTTCCTTTCAGTTATATTGATTTTCTAACCTAATTATGGTTTTCTCCATTATATTTAACCTTTATTTTAGATAAAATTCCAACCTATTGCAAATGTTTTAACTAATACAATAAAAATTAAGAAATTGTGATTTTTTTAATGCCCTGAGCTGGTGTGAGAAAAAAATAGGTAGCCATAGTGATATGACTCAGAATGAGTGAATGAGATGTCAAGACCTAGTTGGATTATCAAAATCAATTATTGTAACATTCATGCCTCCTTACTTGAAGACAATCTCCTGCTTATTTTCTCCATGCTCCGCATCAACGCCTTTTTGTGTCACATTTGTTTTTACTTTATATGCTTTACACTGTGTAGATTTTTCAAACGGTGGGCACATATTCTAATTTTAAAAACTTTCTGATTAAGAAATTAGAACTATTAGGAGAAAAAAATTAGAATTGGGTATAGCAGGAAGCAATGTTGAGAACAGAAGTAGAGAAAGAATGAACTTGCATCTCTGGTAATCTTGAAAGTAAGAAAAACTGTGATGTTGTAGAGTAAAAGTGGAGTGGGGAAAAAATAAAATATGTATGGATTGTAAAGCTTTCCAGATACAATCTGGTGGCATAGGATGTGTTATACCTATGAGGTAATTAGAGTCTCAAACAAAAATTGGTGCCCAAGGGTTGTTAGTCTGGGACTACACCCACTTTTTTCTGGTGGTTAAATGCTGCCACTTGGCTTCTGCCATCCCAGGATGCCATTTTCTCCATTTAGTGCAGAGAGCCAGTTCGTTGGCAGCACTACCCATTCATTCTTGGCTTACAGAGAATCGCTACCCCAGAGCTCTTCAGTAATGCCAGAGCTTACCTATTGAATGCATTTCATACAGAATTGATCAAGAGAATGTTCTCAGGACTCTACTGGAGGTGCACAGTTAAGGGATGGCTAAACAGGTCTTACATGATAAACCCACCCTTAACATTTGGTTTCCTTAAGTCTTTGGATACTTTCCACTATTATATATCAAGGAAATGCTAGAATTTCACCTTCATTTAGGGTAGTCCACGTTTGGGCCTGGATTTCAGTCATCTAACCTGACTGTTAGAGCTACTACCAGCTACTCAATATATTGAATCAAGAATCTTGATTTAGTACATCTTTATAAACATGTTTTGTTTGATTCAACATTACATTCCTTCTAGCTGATCCAAAACCCTTAGTATCTGTTTCCACCTAGGTTCTAAAGGTTTCTATCTCCATAAACTGGCAAAATCTTGCAATTGCAGGGTGCGGGGGCACACTTAGTAGTTTACCCTAGGGTATATTGATGTAGAAAATTAAGCAATTCCTTAAAAAAAAAAAAACCCACTATAAACAACTAAAAGAAAATAGTTGGCACTTACATCATGTTGCCTAGAAATCTCCTAAAGTAAATCTACCGTTTCATTATATAATTTTTCTCCACATCATCACAGGCAGCAGTGCTTCTAAACTTTATCCCACTATATAGTAGGGTTCCCTTTCCTTCAGCTTCAATAGCATTTGCCTAACCTTCCTTTTAGTGCACAGCAAAAGCGTCCTTGAAAGCCATCAAGCTTCGTTAGCTCTCTCTTCAGTATCCTTCTAACTGTTTCCTGTAGCTTTGTCCCAAAGCCACTGCCACATGTTGAAGATTTTGTTACAGTAGCACCCCACTTTCAAGGACCAAAGTCTGTTGGTTTTCTGTTGCTGCATAACCAACCACCCAAATTTAATGGCTTACATAAACAATAGTCATTTAATTACTGGGATTGACTAGGTGCCACTAGGTGGTTATTGCTCAGGGTTTCTCACAAAGTTTCGGGCATATGGTGGCTGGCTATCGACACCTGAAGCCTCATTGATTTTAGATGGAGACATTTGAAGGCTCCGGTTCCTGCTCTGGGAAGGCTCAAACAGCCAGGGTCCCGAGCAATGTATACTCCTGCCCCCACCCACACCCGCCGAAGGTCTCTGTCTGTCTCTGTCTCTCTTCCTCTGTATTCTCTCTGCATGCTCTCTAGCTTGGCAGCTTCTGGGCACCGAGACTTACTACATGGCAGCTCAAGATTCAAGGATACAAGGCAAGGTGGTGATGCAGACTCTACTTCTTGTTGGGGGACTATATTCTGTAAGACCATGTGTGACTCAAAATAAACGTTGCAGCAATTTTTGGAAAATACAGTTTGCTGCTTCTTTGTGTTCTCTTGTATCCAGAGCCTGTTGAAGGGTGTAAATATAAAACTAAATGTTAGATAGCAACATAGGAATGTAAATCTTTGCAAGACTTGTAATGTCACTTTACAATCTATTTACCTTATATTTGCATTGTAGTTGCCATACATTGTTGGAAGGTCACACCATTTCGTGACCAATGAGAGACTGAAGGCAAAGATTTTAATGCTAATGAGAAGAAATTAAGTAGGAAAAGATATTTGAGTGGGAATTCATTAACTCATATTTCCATGTCACAATGACTTTTTCTTCCCTTTGCAATATCATGATTGTAGTTACTTGTATAAATAATATTTTGAGAAAGAGTATTTCCTATTTTTCATATATGGGTATAACAAGTGGGATAACTCAAAATCAGGAAAAGATGGCCCAATGGAAGGAATAAAAGCTAGGAATACTATCGAAGTAAATCTTTTTTTAAAGAGAAAAAGTCCAATAAGAATACAGAATTACTATCTGTGAAACAGAAAAGAAACTTAAGTACAAAAGTACAAAATGGGAAAGGAATTGTATTTCAGAAGTGACTGTGCTTGACATCAAAACATTAATAAAACTAGAATGAATATTAGACAATTAACAAAATACCATAGTTTCCAGAAAGACATCTGAAATCTAGTTTTCCTTGTATTTATTATTATTTTTTTAATCTTGTATCCATTTTTTGGTCATTTTAAAACATCTGGTTACCATGACATTTTATTTATATAAAACTAAATAGTTAAGGGAACTTCCTGGCAGTCCAGTTGTTAGGACTCTGCACTTTCACTGCTGAGGGCCGGGGTTAGATCCCTGGTCAGGGAACTAAGATACTGCAAGCTACGTGGCGTGACCAAAAAAAAAAAAAAAAAGTTTAAATATTTAATTTTATGAAATAAAATTATATTAACTAAACATTTAGATGCTACGTCTTAAACCTGTCTCCCATGTGGAGTCCTTTGGCTTTGTTTCTCTGAGCTGTAGACTGTCAGGTACTGCCCTGAGTTTTGCAGTTAGCCTCCAAAGGGGGTTTCTTACCCCATATTCCCACCACTAACAAAAGCTATGACTGAAGTATGTGTCCATGTATATTAGTTTCCTAGGGCTGCCTTAACAAATTACCATAAACTGAGTGTCTTTAAACAACGGAAATTTATTCTCTCACAGTTCTGGACACACAAGTCCCAAATCAAGGTATGTGCAAAGTGCCTGAAGGCTATAAAGGAGCACCTCTTTCCACAACTCACTCCTAGCTTCTGTGGTTATCAGCAATTCTTGACATTCCTTGTCTTGTAGTTTTCTTCACATGACGTTCTCCCTCTCTGTGTCCAGATTCCCCTCTAATAAGGACACCAGTCATTGGATTAGGGCCCACCACAATCCCATATGACCTCATTCTAAGTTGATGACATCAGCAAAGACCCTATTTCTAAATACGGTCGCGTTCAGAGGTACCAGGATTAGGACTTGACCATATCTTTTGGGGGGACAATTCAACCCACAACACCATGTAACTCAAGCACTGGACTTACACAAAGGAATATTTAAATGACAAGACATTTCATGCTTGTTTCATCTTTCATTATCAAAATTTTTACTATTAAAACAGCTTAGTTTAACTTTAATCAGGAAGCAGGTAATTCTTTTAAAGAATTATTCATTGGCAAAGATACCAGAGTATGGATATCCTGGTATCTTTGCCAATGAAGTTTTTCAAGCAAAATAGTTGTTCACATAATTCATTAGATCTTTCTTTTTTTTTTAATTTGGTTGTGCCGGGTCTTAGTTGCAGCAGGTGTGCTCCTTAGTTGCAGCTCACGGGCTTCTTTGTTGCAGTTTGCTGGCTCCTTAGTTGTGGCATGTGAACTCTTAGTTGTGGCATGCATGCGGGATCTAGTTCCCTGACCAGGGATTGAACCCGGGCCCCCTGCACTGGGAGTGCGGAGTCTTAACCACTGCGCCACCAGGGAAGTTCCTGGTTAGATCTTTACAACTTAGAGAATGAGAGGGATTTCTTCAAAATGGTATTCCTAAAAGAACCAGAATAACATACAATGGAAAAAATGTTTGAACCTGACCCATATTGCCTGTTTGTTATGTAGAATTGACAGACTAGCCATTGGCAAAGCAGAGGAAGCCTTTGAAATTCTGGTTTTCCCAGAGGCTGATTTGGATGCTTCACACATGCTTGTAAAATGAAAAATAACATAAACAAATAATTAACTTGGCTACTTTGAATAGACATCACTACCTCATAAGCTTGTTAGCTGTACAATGGAAGATTACAGTTATGGAATAATGAATTTGTAATGATTAATATACTCTGTATTTCAAGAACAATATTTAGGAAATTGCCTGGTCTGAGTTATAGACAAAGGTATTGAATAAAATAATTTTAAAAGCTCTTCTGATACTTAAATTACATCTGTATCTATATATGTAAGTATACATATCATATATAAATATACAATAAAAATATATATTTGTTTTTATTTTCAGGTAGGATTTTTTAGGGTGGTCTTTTTTTTTTTTTTTCCAATTTCATAGCTTTATTTTTTTCAGCTTTATTGAGGTATAGATGACAAATAAAATTGTAATATATTGGGTTGGCCAAAAAGTTTGTTTTGGTTTTTCCATAACATCTTACGGAAAAACCCGAAGGAACTTTTCGGCCAACCCAATACTTAGAGTAAACAGCGAGACAATTTGATATACGTATAAATTGTAAAAGGATTTCCACCATCGAGTTAATTAATGCATTCATCACCTCACGTTTTATCTTTTTTATTTTTCTTGGTGTGAACACTTAAGTTCTATTAGCAAATTTCAGTTGTGCAACAGTATTATCAACTATAGTCACCATATTATACATAAGATCCTCAGACCTGAAGTGAAAGTTTGTACTCTTTTACCAACCACTCACTGTTTTCCCCAGCCTCTGGCAACCACCATCATTCTTTTCTCTGCTTCTATGAATTTGACTATTTTAGATTCAACATATAAGTGAGATAATGCAGTATTTGTCTTTCTGTGTCTGATTTATTTCACTTAGCATAATGTCCTCCAGGTCCAGTCATATTGTCACAAATGTCAGGATTGCCTTCTTTTTAAAGGCTGAGTAATAGTCCATTGTATTTTCTTTATCTATATATCCATCAGTGGACATTTAGATTATTTCCATATCTTGGCTATTGTGAATAATGCTGCAGTGAACATTGGAATGAGGGAGATATCTCTGAGATTCAGATTTCAATTTCTTTGAATATATACCCAGAAATGGAATTGCTGGGTCATATGTATGGTAATTCTATTTTTAACTTTTTGAGGAACTTCCATACTGTTTTCCATAGTGCCTGTACCAGTTTACATTCCCATCAGCAGTGTACAAGAGTCCCCTTTTCTCTACATCCTCGCCAGTATTTGTTATCTCTTGTCTTTTTTATAATAGCCATCCTAACAGGTGATATTTGCTTTTTGCTGTTGAGTTATATGAGAACCTCTTCTATTTTAGATGTTAACCCCTTACTGGATATGGGTTTGTCAATATTTTCTTTCATTCCATAGGTTGCGTTTTCATTTTGTTGATGGTTTTCTTTGCTGTGCAGAAGCTTTTTAGTTTGACGTAGTCCTACTTATTTATTTTTGTTTTTGTGTCCTTTGCTTTTGGTGTCAAATCTAAAAAATCATTGTTAAGACTAATGATTTTTTTCTAGGAGTTTTATTCAAGTCCTTAATTCATTTTGAGTTGAGTTTTGTGTATGGTGTAAAATAGTGGTCCAGTTTCATTCTTTTGCACGTGACTGCCCAGTTTTCCTAACACCATTCTTTCCCTATTGTATATTTTTGGCTTCTCTGTCAAAATTAATTGACCATACATTCATGAATTTATTTCTGGGACTTCAAGTCTATTCCATTGATCTATGTGTCTATTTTTATATCAGTACCATACTGTTTTTTGTTTGTTTGTTTGTTTTGTTTTTTTGCGGTCCGCAGGCCTCTCACTGTTGTGGCTTCTCACATTGCGGAGCACAGGCTCCGGACGCGCAGGCTCAGCAGCCATGGCTCACCGGCCTAGCCGCTCCGCGGCATGTGGGATCTTCCTGGACCAGGGCACAAACCCGTGTCCCCTGCATCGGCAGGCAGACTCTCAACCACTGCGCCACCAGGGAAGCCCTACCATACTGTTTTGATTACTATACCTTTGTAATATAGTTTGAAATCAGAAAGTGTGATGCTTCTTGCTTTATTGTTCTTTGGTTATTCATGGTCTTTTGTAGTTTCATACAAATTTTAGAATTTTTAAAAATTTTTGTGAAAAATGCCATTGGAATTTTGACAGGGATTGCATTGACTCTGTAGGTTACTTTGGGTAGTTTGAATGTTTTAATATTAATTCTGACTCATGAACATAGGATAACTTTCCATTTATGAGTCATCCTCAATTTCTTTCATCAGTGTCTTGTAGTTTTCAGTGTATAGCTCTTTCATTTCCTTGGGTAAGTTTATTCCTAAGTATCAATATTTTCTTTTTCTTTTGATGCTGTTGTAAATGGAATTTCCTGTATTTCTTTTTTCAGATAGTTTCTTGTTATTGTATAGAAATGCAACTGATTTTTGTATGTTGGGTTTGTATCCTGAAACTTGATTGAATTCATTTGTTAGTTATAACAGATTTTTGGTGGAATCTTTAGCATTTTCTATATAAATGATCATGTCATCAGCAAACAGAGATAATTTTACTTCTTCTTTCCAATTTGGATGCCTTTCTTTTTTTCCTTGCATTGCTCTGGCTAGGACTTCCAGTACACTGTTATACAGGAGTGGTGAGAGTGGGCACCCTTGTCTTGTTCCAAATCTTGTGATTTTAATTGAAATATACTTCTTTTTTGTTGTGAATCCATTAAGAAATTATTGTAACTATTTTTAATACTTTTGTCCTTATCCTTTATACTAGAGTTAAGTGTTAACACACCACATTACAGTAGTACACTATTCTGAATCTGACTTTATACTTACTGTTACATGTATATATTCATGTATCTTGCCTTCATTTCTGGTGGACAGCTTTGCTGGGTAAAGTATTCATGGGTGGTAAGGTTTTTTTGTTTTGTTTTGTTTTTTCTTTCAGCACTTTGAATATATCATCCCACTCTTTCCTGGCCTGTAGAGCTTCTTCTGAGAAATCCACTTGTAGCATTATAGGGGTTCCCTTGTATGAGAGAAATTTGTTTCTCTTGCTGCTTTTAAAAAATTCTCTTTTCAATTTTAGGTAGTTTTATTATAATGTGACTCAGGGAAAGTTGTTTTAGATTGAAATTATGGGGTGAACTATTATCTTCATGAACCTGGATGTCCAAATTTCTCCCCAGGTTTGGGAGGTTCTCAGCCATTATTTCTTTAAATAAGTTTTCTGCCTCTTTTTCCTTCTCTTTTCCTTCTGGGACTCCAGTAGTGCACAGATTGTTTCCCTTAATGGTGTTCCACAAGTCCAGTAGGCTTTCTCAATTCCTGTTCGTTATTTTTAGCTCCTCTGAGTGAATAATTTCTGCCTTCAATTTCACTGATTTCAGGGTGTCAAGTGTGGGGGCATATTGTGGCCCTGATACAGGCCAGGCGTGATGTCTCTTTGGCTCAGATTGCTTGGGTCACAGCATCAACAACGGTGTGGTCCTTGGCAAGCCCTGTGGGGGGATCTGCAGTGTTGAGGTCTTCAGCAACACGTCTAGGTCCAGCAGCTAGGGACCAGGGCAGGCAGAAGTGGTGGCCAGAGAAAGTAGTGTGCATACACTAGGTTGCAGGGGGCCAGCTGCAGGTACCTGTGTAGCAGACACTGGTTGCAGACACGTACATAGTGACAGGGGCCAAGGCAGCCAGCAAGGATTGGGGCCAGCTGTGGGCACACTGACAGCTGTGGATACCTTGGCTGTCAGCATGTGCTACTGTGGCCACTGGGTCTTGCCATGGGCACATGTCAGTGGAGGCAGGTACTGGAGGTGTGCAGGTACACAACTAGAGGGCTAGCTGCAAGTGAGCCCAGTGGTACAGGCCAGTGACTAGAGAAGGCTGAATCTGGTCCCCCAAATAGCTGTGGGGCCCTTGGCTTCTATGACTGCAGGATCTTGCTACAGGTGCATCCAGGGCAGTGGAGGCGAGTGATGGGCATAGACTAGCAGCATGCAAGTGCACAGCCAGAACAGCTGGCCCCAAGCATATGCATGTGGTGGGACTCAGCCAAGGGAGTCTAGCCTGATGTCTTGCACCCAAGCAGCCACAGAGGCCTGGGCTGACTGCTAGTGAGGATCCTGGGCTACAGAGGGGGCAGCGAGGGGAGGGAATAGGGCAGAACTCAGGTAGTTGGTGGTCTGCAAATGCAAACACCTTGAGGTGAAAAAAGGTAAAATCTGCAGGGATTTCATGGCAGCCATGTTGACAGTTGGTTTCATCAGCGACAAAAGATGCTGGATTCCTCTGCAGAGTGGTTTACAGGGAACCGTGGCTACTCCCACTGTGTGGCTCTTTTTGGCAGCCTCTGCTATTTTTCCTTGTTCCTAGACATCTCCATACATCTCAGCTGTGCTGGTCTCTGGATGGGGTGAAACCGAGGTGGATCCTTCACGTGGTGCCCCAAAAGACGGGTTGTTCACCCCACCCTGTTTTTCCCAGTCAGTGGAACTCTTCCTAGCTGGAAGTGCGCTCTTGGCCCTGAGCAGTGCCAGCCTGGGGGATGGGATGATGCAGGCAAAATGACATTATTCTTCCTTCCTTTTCCTGTAGTTATTTTTAGGTTTCTTTGTTCCACTGTGTTGCTAAAGCTTCTTAAGTGGACTCCTGAGCTCTCTCAGAACTGTTTTTGTTTGTGATTATCTGTCTGATTGTTGATTTTTGTAGGGGGCTGGAGGCTGGGTTCTCCTACTCCAGCATCTTGGTGATATCACTCCCCAAAATGTTTGATGTTTTAAAATCAATATTTGGCAAATACAGCATGATATTGTGATATTATCAATGAGCATTTTCCCCCCTAGCAAACTGTGCTGAAGGGTAAGTAAAATACACTATCATAGAAAATTAATAGATTATAAGTATGGTTACCAGAGCATATTTTAAAGTTGTTTGTGATTATTCCATTTACTTAACTTATAAGTCTAATGTGAAGGTATTACTTTTCCATTAAAACCCTCAATGTATAGGTACATATGACTAGGTACCGGAGAGATACCTAGAATCTTGAACTAAGAAGTAGGGAAATAGTTTCACATTCAGCTGCAGTGATTAACTTGTAAATATATTTTTTATAGGTCTAGAACATATCTATTAGATGAATTCCCTAAGAAATGGAAATTAATGGGTATATGGATTTTTATTTTGATGGTTATTGCCACAGATTTGTACTTTATACCAAGGTACACTGCCACCAATAGTATATGAGAGGAAAACACGTCTTTTAGTTCATTTATTAGCTTGTTCTGTATTTAACAAAATTACTGCTCTACTTTGTTAAGGCCCTAAATGGTATGCTGGTGAGTTGAAAATGTTCTCATGCATACAGCTTTTCCTTTCTCCAAAGTGTCAGCTCTCATGCACTGATATATTGGGAAATTTGGCTGTTTCTATATTGGGCTGGCCAAAAAGTTCATTCGGGTTTTTCAAAACCCAAACTTCTTGACCAACCCAATAAAATGAATCATCCTTTTAAACTTTTTTTTCCCTTATTTAATGTTGAAAAATAAATCCCCTACTCTTTTCTTCTATGTTGGGCATAGGGATGGAGAAAGTTGAAAGGTAGAAGGAGACAGTATTAAGTAGGGAGGAAATAGGTTGGTGATAGAGAGTTATAAGTTTTCATTGAATTATTGTTTGTGAATAATATCTATTATTTGTTGAGTGCTACTCATGTGCCAGGCACTGTTGTAAATATTTCACATGAACCGTCTCATTTAATCCTTATAGTCACCTTCTCAGGTAGGAATTACTATTTTCCCCGTTCTATCAATGAGGAAACTAAGGCTTTGAGGGGTTAATTTCCCCAAGGTAATTTCTAGTGAAGGGCTTAGGTTTGGGCTCTGTTGTTCCTTGCTGCCTACCAACTGAGATTACACCTGTTAACACTAATTAGAGCTCACATTTAGTTAGCACTTGTTAAATGCAAGACATTGTCCGAACTGCTTTATATGTATGAATTTATGTACCCCTTATAATAACAACCTTGTGAGGCACATGCTAGTGTGATCCTCATCTTTCATGTAAGCAAACTGAAGCTCAGAGCGTTAAATAACTTTGACAGTGTCCCCAGCTATGAGAGCCAAGATTAGAACCCAGGCAGTCTAGCTCGAGAGTTCACACAAATACTGGAAAAATCACTGGCATGGGAGTCAAGAAATATGGATCTGGATTTGTGTCCCAGTTGTGTCATGAGTGAACCTGGGGGGAAATCCCTTTACGTCTCTGGAACCCTGTTCCCTCATATGTGAAAGGAGGGCATTTGTTCCTGGATAATTCCTGAGGCCCTTCTTGCAACTAACATTTTAGAATTCCTCAGATAAAAGGGACTAAGCCAGTCTGCTGCTTCTGATTCATCAGTTATTAAGGACAATCTTAGACTTTAGCAGCTATGTTATCCCACAGCCTCTGAGACTGTACCTAGAAGATGCTCAGCTGCTGCAATTTAATACATCGTCCTTTCCCAGCACATCAGGTGCCTTTGCATCTGTACAGAACAGAGCTCCGTACTCCAGTGCATATTGCCATTTGAAAGCTATTTATAAGGAGGTGTCACATTACCCCACTGTACATATGGGTGGAACCTCATAAGGAGAAAAACTCTTAAATTAAAAACAGTTGAAATATATATATTTCATCTCCTGCTAAGTTAAGGAAAAAAGTTTAGCTATAATGTGAAGTGCATGCATTTTCTCAGAACAACTCACTTCGTCATCCAGCTTGCCCTGTTAAAGATCTGTTGCAGAGGTTTGTAGCCAAGTTCTTTTTTTTTTAATCTTAAATTCTTTTTTTTTGAATTTTTGAATTTTATTTTATTTATTTATTTATACACCAGGTTCTTATTAGTTATCCATTTTATACATATTAGTGTATATATGTCAATCCCAATCGCCCAATTCATCACACACACACACACACACACCCCGCTTTCCCCCCTTGGTGTCCATACATTTGTTCTCTACATCTGTGTCTCAATTTCTGCCCTGCAAACCGGTTCATCTGTACCATTTTTCTAGGTTCCACATACATGCGTTAATATACGATATTTGCTTTTCTGTTTCTGACTTACTTCACTCTGTATGACAGTCTCTAGGTCCATCCACATCTCTACAAATGACCCAACTTCATTCCTTTTTTATGGCTGAGTAATATTCCATTGTATATATGTACCACATCTTCTTTATCCAGTCATCTGTCGATGGGCATTTAGGTTGCTTCCATGTCCTGGCTATTGTAAATAGTGCTGCAATTAACATTGGGGTGCATGTGTCTTTTTGAATTATGGTTTTCTCTGGGTATATGCCCAGTAGTGGGATTGCTGGATCATATGGTAATTCTATTTTTAGTTTTTCAAGGAACCTCCATACTGTTCTCCATAGTGTCTGTATCAATTTACATTCGCACCAAGTAGCCAAGTTCTCGAGGTAGATTTTTTTTTCAACATTTCACAAAATAGGGAAACATTCAGGCATTTGCTGGCATTAATCATCTAAATATTCTGAGTGATCTCTTCTTGTTTTGAACTGAATGCACATTCAACTAAACTGATATTTTAAAATAAATAAGTTGAGGACTTTGTACTGTTACATCTCCTTTTTCTTTTGGATACTTGCCGAAATCTAGATGAGGAAGGATGAATATAAAAACTAGATCCTTTTCATCTACTTCTGCACATTTAAAGGGTCTAAAGTTAGCCTGGATTTTATTTCTCAGAAAAGAAACTTGGATTACCTAGCTTCTTTATTTATTTTTTTTTTAAAAATTCATATTTCTCCAAACCATACTAAAAATAAGATGATATGGTATTCAAAATTGATTTTAGAAGGAGAAAATTAAAGTGGGTCTTCAGGTTCATAAGAAGTAAAACTTTCACCCTTAATGGTGCCATGGTATCTGTTAGAAAATTCTCCACCCACAAATTGTTGTCAGGAGGACATTATTCCTGTTGGCCTTTTCCTTTGATCTGCCAGGTACCATGCATATTGGTTGGAGGCCTCATTTGTTCTGTGAACACAATAAAGCACCTAGACTTACTGTGAAACCCTGCATAAGTCTCTCAGAGAACCTTTGTCTGTTCTAACCCTTACTGCTGAGTTTCCCCAAATCCTTTTGGAAGTAAAAATGAGATTCTAGCAAAGCACTCTGAGCTTCTTTGGGGGGAAAGTGACAGAAGATTTTTGGAGCTTTTGAATCTAGTTATATTGAGTATATTCTTTTCCTCCTCTCTTCCAAGCAACTTACATAGAAATGCAACATTAAAAAAAACACAACAACAACAGGCTACAATCAGAAGCAAACATTATGCCCTTTCCTTGAATACACAGATGGTGCTTACTCTGTTTGATCTGTTACCCATTCTGAGTCTGTTAGGAAAACACGACTCCTCTTCCAAGTGCATGCCACTCTTCTTTAATACAACATGCTTCATCTCTGTGAGCATGGAAGGTCTATTTCTGAACCTGCAGCTGCTGCTCATCTTCACACGAGCAGCAGTGTTTTCCTCCATGTGATAACGTGTAACCCCTCCCATTTTGTTGCATCTTGTCATTGTCAGGCCAGCGGCTTTCACCTCTTCTGGATCTTTCACCTGTAATCACACACGATGCTTTCGGTCAGAATTCTTTGATTCAACTCTGATTTGCCTTAATCTTCCATGGGGGCCCATAAAGTGTTACCCATCTTCTGGGGGCACAGCAGCCCTTTTCCTTCTACTCCTCCTCCCCAGCCTCACAACTGCTTCAATGTCTGTGACATGAGCAGCTCACTCCCCACCCAGGGATTTTACAGCCTTTGTGCTCTCTTTAAGAACTATCATTCTTAAATCTGTGATCTGTTTTCCTGGATAGAATGTGATTTTTCTCATGATTCAACTCAATCTGTAGTGATAATCTCTGCTATTATCTACACTGTTTCTCTTTTCATGGACAAATATACCTTCTGTCCCATAAACCTTTAATGAAGTACATGGCCTACGTTTATTCTTTTTTCCTCTTATTTTCTCTTTTTGTACATGCTTATAGCATCTGCAGACTTGGTGTATAGCTGTAGGTCTGTTGGTGTTTTCTGCCTTCTCTCACTTCCCCTTCTCTGCTCCCTGCTATTCGTGGTCAAATCCTGGATTTTCCTGTTCTCTAAAAAGCCACACTCACCATCATCGTGATCATCACCACTGGTTAGATGGATATTTCTCAGGCCCTGCTTTCACTGTGTTGCTCGCATAGCCTAGAATCTGGGTGGCTCTGGAGGCTTGGGACTCTCAGCCTGGTGCTCTGTGGTCATACCCCCCCCCCATACCCTCAGTGCGGTCAGATGAGTCCTCCCACCCCATCAATAGAGTCTGGGTTCTCACTGTTTCACCTTCACCTCTCCACAGCTTATCTTGATTGCTCTAGCCTCTGAATTGCCGTCATTCTCATGATGTGTGTTATAGGTCCACAATCTGTTATCTACATTTATAAAAATCTCTAGGCATCTGAAGTTTTTTTTCTAAGTTATTTATTTATTTATTTATTTTGGTGGCATTGGGTCTTTATTGCTGGGCACAGGCTTTCTCTAGTTGCGGCAAGCGGGGCCTACTCTTCGTTGCAGTGTGCAGGCTTCTCATTGCAGTGGCTTCTCTTGTTGCGGAGCACGGGCTCTAGGCGTGCAGGCTCCAGTAGTTGCGATGCTTGGGCTCAGTAGTTGTGGCTTGCGGGCTCTAGAGCGGGAGGCTCAGTAGTTGTGGTGCACGGGCTTAGTTGCTCCGCGGCATGTGGGATCTTCCTGGACCAGGGATCTAACCCGTGTTGCCTGCATTGGCAGGCAGATTCTTAACCACTGTGCCACCAGGGAAGCCCCTGAAGTTTTTTTTTTAAACTCATTTTGCACCAAAATCTGACCTGAACTGTTGACTCTCATGAAGCTGTACATAGTCATTACTTTCTTTACTTAATATGAATGCTCATATTTCCATTGCAGAAATATTTATATGCTTGATTATGGGGTTCTGTATGGGGTTTATATTTATAAAACATCTCCAGATCCTTCTCCAGAAGGGTCTGGAGATGTTTTACAAATATATGGAATAAGTGCATATCACCTTTCTAAAAATCTGAAAAATTTCTGAATTCCAAAGTACGTCTGTTCCTAAAACTTTCAGATAAGAAATTGTGGATCTGTAGCGCTTTGAGGTTATAATCAGATTAGATCAGTAGGTGTTTATATACCTACGGCATGGTAGGTACTGTGGTAGAAGAGAAAAAGTAGAAGCGTAAGACAGGTTTCCCGCTTTTGAGTGGTTTGCATTCAAACTGTGTTGCTTTGTTGTTTAACTGTTTGGAAGACAAGACACGTGAAGCAAGGTTGTAAATTCCTGGAGGGCAGGGGAACAGGTAAGTTCTTTGGCATTCCTGTTGGTAGAGTATTACTAATGATGAGGTTATTTCAGAGGACAGACTATTGATTTCCAGCCCATTTAGAGAAGACTGAAGTTCACCTCTCTGGAGCTCAGCTGTCATAAACAGCAGCACCAAAATCCCCACCAGCTCTCAGACCAGGCATCCCAAACATGATGGCACCTCTCACGAACACTGTGTCTGAACTAACGACGCAGGACTAAGGAAGGAGCTGCTGCTGCTTCAGTGGCACCTGCTGGTGGCCCCCAAGGAGGCCCCTCTAGGTAAGATCCATTCCAGCCAGGCTCACCCACAGCCTAGGGCTATTCCAGCTTGGGCAGGGACTAGGTAACTATGTCACCTTAAATGCCATTAATATGGAATTAATTTAAATATCTTTTAAGTTGATATTTTAAAAATATGATTTACTCCTTCTGCTTTTTCCCCCAGAAGTTCACATTTAGTTCTTTGTTTTAAATAATGGAAATGATCATGTCCTAACAGACCGACTCCTTTCAGTATCCAGTGAAGGAATGTCAGTTGAAGTGGTATTTACAGATCCCAGACTTGGCGGATGACCTGTTATTTGTAGTTGTTAGCCTGTTCTAGGGGCTAATAGAAAATACTCAGGCTTTGTTTGGCCATTTAAACTATGTGGGCATGAAGACAAAATGCTATGTTAACTGTCATTTACTTTAGTAAGCAGTGTTTCTTGCCTGATAGAGGAGCAGCATCTAATAAGAGCATATATTGAACACTCAGTTCTGACTCTGTTGAGTAAACTGAAGGCAAACAAAAGATCCTTGACTCATTTTCTTATCTCCACTGGAAGGATTCCCCTCCTTTTGTGTCATCGACTTCATCCTCCTCCTTAAACCACTGGTGCTGTGAACTCTGTTCCAGTCACTGACATGTTCTGGTCATGCTTAACCCAGGAGCTGGATTCCAGCCCGAGGTACCTTAGGGCAGGTTGCTCAAGACGTTAGTGCCTGTGGGCAGGGAAATGCCAAACTGGGATTACAGCTACTTCTCTATTTCAAACAGAACTGCCTACTTTGGGCTTTATATTTACAAAATTGCTGTCCCTGAAGGTTAATACTAGCTTTCCATAGCAGATGATTTCTCTTCTGTCTCGCCTTCTTTACTGTTATTAGGTTATCTTCCTTTAGAAGAAGAAATAGTGTTTGTTACCTAGATTTTCTTTTTTCTTTTCAGGAAAATGATGAAAAATGCCTTTCAATTAAATGTAGGACCCCAAGGGAAAAAATACATGTAATTATTAACTAAATATATTCAAGGATCCTTTAGATTGTTCATGGGTTAGTAATCATTAAGCAAACAGATAAAGACCTATTCATATTTTATTTTCTACCTTTTAATTACACTCTCAATAGAAGCGGTAGATTATTGGTAAGGGAAATGATTCCTGTATTATCTCACCTTTCAGTAGGAAGGACTATAAGAGTAGTGGTGCTCTACATTTATTATACTGCATTTTGTTTCACAATCTAAAATATGTTTAGTGTTAAAGATTTTAGGAGGCTCTTTTTACTTTTTTATCTTTTTGCTAAGAATAGCGTAACTTATTAAGCACAAAGAAGTTCTTATGAGAGTATCTTTTCCCAGTGCCATGAGTTCAGGAACGTTGGATCAAATATGAGATTTGGGAAGGCTCATATTAATAGTTTCTAGAGAGGAATTAGAATTTGGTTTATGAAGATAGTATTTCTGCACATAGTGGCTTGGAGTACAATACTGTGCCTGATATAGAAGAGGTAATTAACACCTTCTTTGAGGGCATCTGTGTGCATGGATGAAAATACATTAACGGCTCTGGATTGAAGGTTTACCTTGTGGGCAAATTTGGAGATAAAGTGATATGCGTGGGTAATTTGGTGCAGTGTTAAGGCAAGGGGTTGAAGAGCAAAGATGCCCATTGTGACAAGGACAGCACAGCATTCTGATGTTAACATGTGCAGGTATTTATTAGTTGTGGAAAGTAGCACATATGAATGCATAATCATTTGATTTGTGTCCTTTAAATGGGTAGGATTTATGCTTGGGGGGACATCTTAGTATTGTATGTGGGTGTCTCATTCGCCTGCAGGTAATTTTCCATCATCTTTATCATCTGTCTGCCTTAATTAGGTACTTTGCTTTGCATACATATTACAATTTAGGTGAAGTATCATTTTCTTGTGTATTTTAAGGTAAGCATTAGTGAGACCATAGCCAAGATAAGAAATTTCATTAAAATGTGTCATACCAAATTTTACATTGAAAAATTAAAATCTAGAATGTATACTCAGTAGAAGTAATGAAATTTATTTACCAGTGATAAGAAGGAACACTGTCTTCCTTTTGGATAAGAAAACGGTTTCAACAACAACTAGGCAGTTATAATTCTGTGGTGACTTAAGAAAAACCCAATGCTGCCTTGTAGGATAAGATATCTAATATTCTTCTGTCTTATAATAAGCCTCATGATTAAGCATACATTTGAAAAGTTTGCCATGAGGACATTCTGTAGTCATTTCTGCTTGTAATTGCGTCATTGCAATCTTTAACATTATAAATTAGGGGACTGGACATTGCTCTCAAGGTACCAACTATCAATATATCACTGAAAGGTATAGACAAACAATAAAACAGGAGAGGAAATGCCCTCTAAATTAATTTTATAAAGTATTATCCTACAGCAAATGACCATTATGTGTTCAGCCCTGGGCTGAGGCAGAGGTAAAACTCTGAGAGTCCTAAACTGCTCAGGAAAAGACCTGCCTTTGTTTTTCTTTCATTGAGGCTGGAGCCCAAGCAGGAGGGGAAGTAACTTAGGCCATAGCTTCTGTTTGACCAGTTCAGATGAAGAAAACTCGGAGCAGCTTGCAAAATTGTCGAGTACTGAGCATCGCAGTCTCTCCCCTCAGTTTTATGCCCTCTCCCCTTTCAAGTGCCCATTGTGTTCTTGCTTTTGAGTCCCCTTCTGCAGTCAAATTAGGAAGATAGTGGATATACTCAAGGTAGGAAGATAGGTAGCTTTGTGTGATGGTTTAAGACACAGACTTTGGAATTACATAAATATAAATGTGAATCTTAGCTCTATGAACTGGGAACATTGCTTCAACTCTCTTGAGCCTCAGCTTCCTCATCTTTATTATAGGAACAATAATAAAATTACCTTTAGGACGTGATATAAGAATATGAGGACATTTAAAGCATATTGTACAGCACCTACCTTAAGGGGCAAGGAGTAGGGGAAGAATCTTTTGTCAGTCCTTACAAGTTACAGTTGTTCTTCTGTCTACACAGAGCCTAATGATGTCTATTTTAACCATGTTGACATTATTGAGCCAACTTCTTTGTTCCCCTTTTCTCTTCCTTTAACCTTAGATCCTCTCCTCCAGTCTTTATAGATTTCTGAGTATTGAGGATCTAGAACCTATTTTCATGGTGTTCACACCCTTCTCTTGAACATGTTCAGACCTAACTCTGCCCTATTCTTTGCAGTTAGGAATTTAGACCCCAGGGTTTCTAGTCCAACTGACACAGCTTTCACAACATACTCTAGCACCCAAGACTTTTGTGGTGACCGCTGACTGAGAGTGGGAGTCACTGAACATCTATCTACTCTGTGATAGCACCATGTGAGGTTTGGGGGAAACCTCCCAGTCTCCTTCTTAGAGTGTTAACAGGAAAGGATTTATAGGATGGAGTGCATGGATGGAACACAGAAATGAACCTTACTCTCTCAGAAATTGGGAAAGAGGAGTTATAAGCAAATAAAATCTCAAGTCTTGGGGAATAACATCCAGGTACACTTTATACATCGAATCTGTATAATGTGTAGTGGCAATCTGCATTGATCATGATTGATTCTAGATATTAGAAACCTAAGAATTGACTAAAAATCAGTAAAAAAAAAAATTCTCAATTTGAAAGGAAAAGGTTGATTAATAACAGCACCCCTTTGACATTCACAGAGGAAACTTCACAGGCTTTTGAGAAACCCTACATTCTTAAATACCCCTATCTTTTATAGAATTCATATATGAGTTGAGAATAACAGAGACAGCTTAACAGTTGCTATGCTCATTAACGAGCTAAATGACTATTCCATGTCAGAAATCTCCTCAGTCTTCATTCAAATTTGTGTCTCAACAAAGTTACAAATTAAACCTGTCGTAACCTTGTAAAATTCACTCATGAATGGTTAAAACCAGCAATGTTAAATCTGTGAATGCCAAGGGTCTACTGTAATAATAAGAGACATTCATGCGAGTAGCTTCGGTAATTATCGTGGAGAACAGTAACAATTATATATCTCATTAAACAAGTGCCTAATTAATGTTGTTGTAAATTTTGCTTGATTAGAACACAGTCTCTATAGTTGTTGCTCATACAACATGGCTGGCTGCCCTCACAACTATTAATAAAAGTGAAAGGGAAAATTGACTTTTGGTTCACAGTTTTAGTCATGGCTCAGAGAGGTACTTAATGGTTAGGAATGTAATATCCTTTATGCCTTGAGGAATCCATACTTAGTGAATGATGTATGATAACCATTTATTCATGTGTTAATTCCTTTAGTGTGGTGAAATCATATATCTATGGATTAGGAACTCAGTCATTAGAACACAAGTAAGCAATTGAATATTGGAGTCGAGAAACTCCTGCATCAAGGACAATCTGTTATAAAGTATTTATTGAGAATTTACTGTGTCCTTGCATCACGCCAGATTCCAGACTATGTTGGTGAATTCCCATTTGAATTCACCTCCACGTGCATGCTCCTCCAAAACGGAATGACTGTGATAAAATGGAAAGGTATAGTTTTTTAAAAAAAAAAACTCAACTTTATTGAGATATAATTGACATAACACTGTGACCCATTTTAAGTGTACAGTTTGATAAGCTTTGACAATTGTATACATTCATGCAGCCACTACCTCAATCAAGGACATTTCTATCACCTGAAAAACTTCTCATACACACCCTCCACCACGACCACCCCTCCTTGACACCTCAGGCAACCACTAATGTGACTTCTATCACAACATACTAGTTATGCTTTTTAAAAAGAATTTCACATAGAGGGAATCACAGCATGCTTTTTTGTGTCCAATTTCTTTAGCATTATATTTTTGAGATCCATGTTGTTGCTTGAATTAATTTCCTTTCATTGCTGAGTAGTATTCCATTTTATGAATACACCATAATTTGTTTAGACATTCAACTGTTGAGGGCTGTTTTGGTTTAAGGTTTTGGGATACAAGGAATAAAAACTTTAGTTTTCTTTTTTTGTAATATCTTTGTCTGGTTTTGGTATCAGGGTGATGCTAATCTCATAAAAGTAGTTACAAAGTGTTCTCTTTTCTCCCATTTGCAGAAAGAATTTAAGAGTAGTATTAATCCTTTAAATGTTTGGTAGAATTTACTAGTGATTCCATCAGGGCCTGGAGTTTCCCTGTAGAAAGAACTTTGTGTCTTTCAAGACATTACAGGTAGAATCATAGTAGTTTACTAATAAATTCATTATTCATACATTCTTCATATAATCTCTACTCTGAGATTCTCTGGTTTTATAAAAATAATGAACATTAAAATATTTAGCTATGTCTGGTGTGCTATAAGTGGCAGTGTAAAGTTACCCAAGGATGTGATGCAGATGCTTGAATTGGGAAGGTAGCAATGGAGGAGAGACCAATTACAAACTAGGTATGAGGTTGTGGGGTGCTTAGTTTACCTTCCCTTATTACAACCTTAGGAACTGAGGGAAGATGGATGGTCCTTCAGCAGGTTATGAGTTTTAGGTATCTTGTTAAGTGGAGGTTTTAAGAGGTAAGTTAATAATGACCTTTTAGAATTTAAGACAAAGTTTTAATAGATATTTTCATTTATCTCTTAAGATGGCAGATTCTTGAATATGTTTGCATGCCAGGAGGTAGGAATCCATGGCAAAAAAAAAAAAAAAGAGAGAGTTGAAAAATAAGAGAATGATATGGAAGTTATTGTAGATGTGGGAGTGATTTGCACTAGTTAGAAGAAATCCTGTTTCCTCCAGGCTTAAGAAAATTCTTGAAGAGGCAGATGTCAGTTGGGGCTAGGAATTGGAGGGAACATTTTAGAGAAAAGTTTGGGAAGGTAGGAGAATGTGTTTAACAAGAACAATGTTTACAGTTTACAGATCACAATGAAAGAGTCTGAGCAAAAGGGAGACATGGAAGGAAGTACAGAGCATTTTGAGGGTGAAATTATGAAACAAGAGAGAAGACCAAAAGGACTCCAACTTGGTAGTGGGGATAATGGTTCCAAATGGAACTCTAGTTTGAAGTTCTTCTACTGCCAGAGCAAGCAGAGTATCCAGGGTGATTGTAGACTTGTTGACAAAAGCAACTTGAAATCTTGGTTCTGTCGTCCCTGAAAATAAACCTTAGTAACTCTAAAAGCTCTGTTTATGGGGTTTTAAAATATTATCTATATGGAAACAGATTAAAATATAACACCTAGTAAAATGCAGAGGTTTTGGTTTATTTGTTGAGTCAGAGAAAGTAAAAATATTTATTAAGATAATATATAATAAAACTTGAAAAACTAGTGTCATTAGCACCTTGGAAGACAGGAATGAAAGTCTGCATGACTTTAGTAAATCAGGAAAGTGAATATGGGTTTGTAGCTCAATAGAAATTGTTACAGTACATGTAAGTAGGGAAATCAAAATACGTATTAGAGATTCAGAGTATCCCAAGGCTTTCTGGGAAAAAACCACAAGAATAATAGAATAATATATATCATGTATCCATCAGTTAAAGTATTGTAGGTAATTCAGTTTATATATACCAAGCACCAACCATATGAAAGGTATCATGCAAGACCCTTTTCTGTATACTGTGGTGATTAACGTTATTAAAAAGTCAGAATATGCAACGTTTAGGGTAGTTTATGGACTAGCGGAAAGAGAGCACAGGTACCCGGAATTTAGATTGAATTTAGTTCCTTAGGTATCTTGTCAGAAGCTAAATGGCCACGTAATGCGGAGGCAAGCACAGCATGCTGTTGCATAGCCCTGGTCCCTAATGCAGGGCCATCCCTAGGATGTGTGGGGCTTCTGTCTGTATAAAGAATTTGATTAACTATTGTACTACAAAATTCATGGGCTCATGTGAGGTATAATGATTATTGATGAAGGGTTACAATATTGGGTAGAGAAGAAGAAACTTAACATTTGCTAATTGTCCATTCAGTGCGAGTGAAGACTATTCATGGTGTCCAGACACCATTTCTTTCTGCTCAGCCCTAGGAATTCTCTTTTCTTGTCCAGTATTTTCAAGTGTACCGCTTCGGGCTGATTTTATATCTCAGGCCATGAGAAAAGGTTAGCAATGCTGTTATTGCTCATAAAGCCATGGCTCATCTAAAATAGCCAAGAAACAAAAGAAAATGCTAATTTTAATTTTAGGTTATTTTTTTTCTGAGTCTGTTTTCCTTGGACCAGCACCATGTATGTAATTTGTGAGGCTCAGTGCAAAGCAAAAATGCAGGGCCCCTTGTTTAAAAATTAAGCATGTCAAGATGGCGATACAAGGTCCATGAAGCAGGCCCTGCCTTGGACTTTTACCAGTGTGTACTGTCAGTATCAATAGTCATGTGGGAAGCACCCTAGAATCATGCAGAATGTGACAGGGGGAATGAATTTGTCACAGATAACTTACAACTTGGATAACGTGGCATATGATATAGAATATCAAGAGTTGATAGTTCATATTTCAGTGAAGTTATTGGTTAAATGTTGAATTCTTACTGTTGCAGAACCACAGGCTAGGGTGTGGGGATGGAGGAGGATGACCAAAAGAGGTTCACTGTTTACTAGGTTGAAAGATACAGACATTAGGAACCATAAAACTGACAGAGCATGATGTCTGCTTGTTTATACCTATAATGGAGGTATAAACAAGAACAATAGGAAAAGTAGGAGTAAATAAACTTTGGTGGGTAGTGTGGAAAAGTCTTTTAGGAAAAAAAAAAAAATGACTTTATTCAGACCAAGATGGGTAGTATTTCAAGTGCCAGAGGTTAAGTGGCAGACCTTCCAGACAAAAAGGACAGCATGAGCAAAGACAGTGAAATGAAGAGCGTGTTGATAGATATGCCTACATGCTGGGACTTTCAGGCATTCTTTTGTTATATTTATTGAACATCTGTTTTCCAGGCACTGAGCCAGAAGCATGGGTATAAAAGTATAGGTTTAGGAATGAGAAAAAGCATCTACCACTTACCAGCTGTGTGACTGGAGACACCTTACTTAACCACTCTGAGCCCCAGTTTTAGTCATCGGTAAAATAAAGACATTGGTTTTACAGAATTAATATAAAAGTTAAATGAGGTAATGTCTATAAATACTCCAACCAACACCCTCAATCCAGCGAAGGAGAAAGCAAATAAATAATTGTGATAACACATGCTGTGAAAGCACGGAAAGGAGAGTGGCTCTCTGTCTGAGGGTTTTGTGCCTCACTTCCTAAAAAGGGATGATATTTGAACTTGGGGCTGAAGGGTAAGTATGTGTTTATAAGCGAAAGGGAAGCCGAGAAAGATTCTCTTAGGCTGAGATTTGAAAACGATGCACCCCTTTATGATCTGTATGGGGTTGGAAGACAGGGAGTAGCAACAGGAAACAAAAGCAGACCATGTATACGTCTATAAAACCTTTCATTGCCACTCCAAACCCTTTTTAGTCAATTCAAAATATCAGACTCTTCCACTGAGAAAAGGCAAGAGACCTGTGCTGAATGTTACCTCAGGTAAGATGTAAACAAGTTTGCATGAGAGCTTCTGTAGCAGATGTTCTGTGTATTTTCTTCCTTCTACAAGAAGTTTGGAGCCAGGAGAGAGAGACAACTCTCAGGAAATGTAGTTGCTTTTCCCATCCTCATGTGGAACATTTTGCTTAGTTGGCAGACATTTAACAACACATGATTGGCTCTTTTAAAAACAGGAGTCTTAGCGGTCTTGGTTGCTATGTCTTATCATAGCTTTAAAGTGCATGTCTTTTTCTGTCTTCTCCCTCCAGACTGAACACTTGCCTCTGCAGACTCAGTTCAAAGGAAGAGAGGCTGGCAGTCTCCAGCGCTCTGTAAGTAACATGGTCCTCTAGTAGGGTCAGCCCAGGCGGAGCCGGGGACCACCATGTTTATTAAAATACTGTTTTATTTCCATGAAATTTTGTTTTATTCACCTCTGCTCTCTGACCATCTGTGGTGTGATTTTGTAAAGTCCTTGAGCTTGCTTATTCCTCTTAGAAGTAATCAAGTTTTACGAAACCAGTAACCTGACAGAGGCTCAGTACCAGACACACCATAGAGCATCAGGGAGGTTCATTTTATGGTGTCAGCTGTGACCCAGAGTCAAGCGAGGAAGAAAGGTCAAGACAAGAGGCTATTTTTTGACAGCATTTCTTAATCCTCAGCCACGTTGGGCATACAGTCAAATACCAGTTCATTTCACTGTGTCTCTTCCCTAATTCCCCAGTGCTGAATCCTGAAGCTTCTTTTGGTTTTGTTTTGGTTGTTTTAGTTCTCTTTATTATCTCATGCATGGATTGCAAGCTTGAACCTTGCTGAGAGACTCCTGCAGTTCACAGCCTTGTTTTTCTCCAGTTTACCTTAATTGATACCAGTTCCAAATTTTGAAACCTGAAACTGACCACAGTCCTCCTTAGTCACAATTTTCTATTTAGGAGATGCCACCACTCTTGTACAGGTATTGTAAGCAACAAGTGACTGGAAAATGATTAAGTTGTTGAACTTTACCTTGCCATTCAATAGCTTGTGTGTAATGAATTCTGTTATTGCCTGTTTTTACCCAAGAGCTAGAAAAAACACAAACAGCTGCTCTGATAATGTAAGCAATGTTTGAATTTTTAGAATGGACTGAATAGCAGAAGATTTGACTACGAAGATGAGAATCCAGTGGGGGAAGATGGGATTCAGCAGATGTACCCCCTCTACAATCAGATGGGCTACCAAGACGGGAGTCCTGGCAAATATCATCCAAGTCGTGACCTGGAGAGAGTCTACATCAACCCACGGGAGCATTACGTGTGATTGTCCTCTTTCTCCAATGGTGTTCTAACAAATGTTTATTCTTAGATTGAGGGAGAGAAACTGAGGCCAATAGGTATGCTTTTATTCTGTCTCGTATAAAACAATCCCAGTCTAAGTATATCAGAAGTAGTGATGAATGACTTGGAGCCAATAGCACATTTCTTCCTTTCATTAAGAGTTTCTTAATCACCAGCTGTGTTTTTGAACTTGGCTCTAGCTTTGTGTGTTTCTGTGATGATGGTGTTTAACTACTAACATTTGGCCTACAACGGCATGTGCATTTAAAAGTAAAGCATCTGCCTGGGATGACAGCAGTGATTCTCCAGAACGAAAGGCCCCAGCTGGGAGTATTAACCTCACTGGGTCTCAGGCAGACCAGCCTGTTCATCTGTAACTCAAATGGGCAGGAAAAGGAGCTCAAAATCCATCTCACTAATTATTTAGTTGGGATTTGGCTTTTCCTGACATGCTTAATACAATTACAATACCTCCTTACAAACAGGAGGCCTGAGAAAAGAGACAAAATTTGTTGTTTATCCCAGAAACAATAACAAAAGGCAGTTCGGACCTTCAAGTCTGTTGGTTTCGTTTAGACTCTTGTGATATTGTAATATGCATTCCTTCCTGATCACCAAGGTCCTGAGGGATGCGTATTTCTTGCTATTATCGGCCTGATCTTGATGAGCTGTGTGCTAACCAGGGTTCTTCTCTTACTCGGTCATTGTTCCCACAGTTCTGTTCTTTATAGTCCAGATTAGCCTATTTCCCACCTATTAAATTCTAGAAGCCCTGGCTAAATGGTGGACAACCTTGAGCCTTGAGCCCTCTTTTCTGTGGTATTGTATATGACAGACTCAGCTTTCACTACTGAAAGTTCTTTCAAGCTAATCCTGTCCGCACAGGCTTTGGCTACCCTTTGCATTCTTCAGACTTTTTATTGTCTGTGTTTTATCTACCTCAGAAAAAAGCCTGCTGGAAAATCACCATGAAATAACCCCTACTCTTAAAACCCAGCTAGAGAATTTGAAAACCTAAAAAAACAAAAAGTGCCTTTAATTTGGCATATGTGCTAAACCCACATGTGGTCCTTGCTCCCTCTTCCCCTACTTTAACTGGTCAATAATAAGAGTAAAGAGATACTAAAATGCAAATAATACAGTGACTGACTTACCAGTCTGGAGTTTTCTCACTTCCCTTTGCCAACTTCTCCTCGATGAGCTTGAAGATAGCAATTATAGTGGGGTGAGCAGAGGAAGAAACACAGGTACATGTGCAAGTGTCAATCATCTGCCCTCATATCTTAAGAAAAGCATTGCTTTACTATGTGTTCTGGAAGATTATGGGTCTGTCACAGATATAAAAAACACTGCAGACTTGTCATGTATTAGGAAAGAGTGACATAAGCACTAAAATAAAATAGTACACGTTTCCAACCTAAGCTTCAAGGGAATAGGAGAATATTAACATAGATTTCTAATGGGATACCAAAGATACATTATGATTCACGTTTTGCTGGCTGTAGTTCTTGCTTGTGTGTTTGTTTCCTTTCTTCAGTTGCCATGCTTTGTCAGACAAATTATCCAGGTTGTTCTACAGTAGTAATACACCACCCCCCTCCATTACCTGGGTGACCAGCAATTCTGTAAAAGATGATGGTTACGTGGAATCAAAGGGTAAATTCCAAGGACCATCATTGCTGTTTCACTATGTTACCTCAGAGTTAGTGTACTGCCCTTGCTAGCAAGCTGACACAGAAAGAAGATATCTGACTTTATTACTTGGAATCCCATCAGTGAGTTAATGTAAACTGAAGGTGTTGGGATCCTTGCAGTTGTTTTCCAACAGAAACATGACTCTAGTCAGAGCTCTCCTTGATAAGGAAGTGTTTTACACATACTAGATGTTACAGAGGAGGATACTGTGGTGCATTGCCTCCTTTAGTGAGCTTTAAAAATGTCTTACACATTGGGGATGGTTTCTAGGTGCTGCTGGGAAGCAGGTTGTTGAATTAGTGTCACAAAAGTAGACCCTGGATCTAGAGGGGAGTTGAGATGTCTTCATTTGCACTAGGGAAAGAGAGTTGGAAGCACTGAGTTTCAGAGCCCTTTGACCTGTCTTCTACCCTCCCTACCATCAAGAAGCCACTATTGCAATTTTTAACATTCTCAGTGTAGTTATAGAAAAGAAATCTCAGGATGTAGACACTTCTCTCAACAGCCAGCTAGTTCAATACCCTCTTTGCCTCTCTGTCAGCTATGATATTTCTTTAACAGACTAGTAGATTTTATAGCTGTTGTTCCCTTACATGGGTCACAGAAGCTATATAATTACTTATCCTGGTGCCTCCCATCTGTTCTAAATACTGAGTGGAATAGAGCTCAGTATTTTAAAGGAGCTTTAAAGGGGTTTGATCAGCCAGCCCCCTCAAGGAAAAAATGCCATCCAAAATTAGCCTGTTGATCTCTAAATTTGGAGGCTAGACCACTTGACGATGGCCATTTAAATTTGGAAGTTAGACTCCTAAAGGTCAGTGAGTGAGGCTTAAGGATATAAGCCACAGCTGATACTAGATACTCTTCCCATAACTGGTTTATTAAAACACACTGAAACAGAAATAAATCCCCAGAGTGTGTTTCCACTTACGGTTGCAGTTTTGCGTTGCAAGGGGGAGTGTGCATGCTCCATCTTAAACACACAGCCTTGAATGCCTATTTTGTAGGCGGCCCAAGCTCCAGGAGCGTGCATCATCGCTGCAGTAGGAGATCACCAGGTTCTCTGCACACCGCACTAAAATAAAGCATCTGTACCAGTTAGGATTGCTCTGACATAATGGGATAAGAATTTAGGTTAATTCTTAAATGGCAGTGATTTATTTTCTATGAGGACTCCCCTATCCCTGGCCGCCTTATACGTTCTAAAATTGAAGAAGTCCGTGCTCTTTAGGACATGTAATATAAAATTCTTACCTGTGCTAGGCCTCCCTGTAACATGCACTTAGTAGATACTAAAGAAATGTGCTGTAAACTAAATGAACTGGTCCCCTCATTAATTTTTTATGGCCTTGTTTACTCATAGGGATAATATATTTTTTCATCCATCTTTTGAGAATGATTTCCTAATTCCTCTTTCACAGTAGTGTAAAATTTACTATTTTGTTTTTCATTGTGCAATTTTCCCCTGCAGTGTGCTGGTCTCTCAGTGCTGTTCTTTATATCCAATAGAGCCTTTCTTCAAGCCTCTTTTTCCCTGGGGCATAGAGGATAGACCATTATACCAAGAATCAGAAGAATAGGTTCTACTCCCACTTAATCTGTCTAGGACATCAGTTGCCCCTATCTGTAAAGCAGAGATTGTAATTCTTTCCCTGTCAGCCTCTCAGAAATGTGGGGAGAGTTAAAGAAGATAATAATGGCTGGGAAATTGTAAGTTCTCTTCAAATGGAAATACCCATGACTCTATTACTGTTGCATATTGAACCTGAACTCCCAGCACCCTTGCCAGCATTTTGAGTACCATAGCGTCTCCCCAGGGAGAACCAAGTGGCAGATGAAAATTTCACTTCGAGCTAATTTGAGTATAGCCAAGTGCAAGTGGAAGACATCCCTTTTCTATAATAAGCACTTGTCATATGGAAAGCTTGATATCTGGATTTTAGCCTTTTAAGCTCTGTTGACCTGTGGTTGCTCTTGTTTAACAAATTACTGCTAATAATAGCTACCATTACTGAGTGTGTCCTATGGACTGGATTCCAGGGCAAGCACCTTACAAGAATCATCTCACTGACTAGAACCAAACTCCTGTTTTATCCCCTTCCAGGAGACCCTGTGGGAACAGAAAGGCTCCCACTCCTACGCTGCACACCCACAGACCACACTAACCATCAGTCAGCTGTTACTTCTTTTAAGTCTGCTTTTGGGGAGTGCTGTTAGGGAAGAGGCTTTCTTGATTTTTTTGGAAAACAGAGGTGTAAGAGGGTACATGGAAGAAAACCATAAAAAAAAGTTTACTGAGAAGAAAGCAATTGCATGTGCTCGTTTTTACTTACTTTTCGAACTTCTCAAAATGCTCGTAAAGAGTCTCATACCCATTAGATTAACCATCTCTGCAAAAATAACCAAGCGAATAATTAAAGCCACTCCATCCCAGTTGGTTCGGTCTCAGAGGGCACAGACTTCTAACATCTCTTCCTCAGCTCAGTAATTTGATATACTTACTGCCCCTTTGAGTTTGTTTCACCTTTATTGAACTCCCAGGGGATGGTGGCACTGTTACAGTGGACATCTGGAAAGAGAGCTGGCTCTGGTAGAAAGCCAGAAGAATAGGAGGAAGGGTGTGAAAGTAGAAATGTCTGTGGTTCAGCTCTATGCTTCTCTTGTTCCTGTGCTGAACTGGCAACACCCTTCATCCTTGGGCCACTTACAGACTACCTAGGAGGACCAGGGACTTCCGGTTCTTCTGTTAAACTAGAAACTGCTCTTTGTAAGCCTACTTAACTGTGGACTATGCCTGGATGAATCTTATGGCCCCTGAAAGGTACTTGTGTTCCCTCCATTAAAGAAAATTGTTGTAAATTGGACTTTGCCAATTTGGTCACTTGCAATTATTAGGTGGTTTAGTGGCCTTCAGTAGGTAGGAGTTGGGTGAGGGCTATATGTCTCCTCCCCGCTAACCTTACCAGGTGGTATATTACACTGAAATCAGATTTTAAGCCAGTGTCTGCATCATTCATCTTTATAAACACTCAGGCACCAGAACAAGACATCCTGTAATAGTCAACCTGTCATGTAAGCTTGAAAACGTCCCCACTCCATTCTTTTAGAGAACCCAATGATATCTTATATAAAAGGGTTACTAGAAACGAATCCAATAATATTACAGCAGATTCGGTGTCAGACAGCCTGATTTCTGTTCAATTTCTAGACATAGAACAGGTTAGTAATCTAGGAATCTTAGGGCTAGTGGGCTTGCTAGAACTTTATGCCCTGTTCGTGAAAGGGATGGAGTGCCCTATGGTATTTGGGCCAATCCACATACATTTAACACCACTAACTTGACCACTGAAAAAAATCACTTATTAACAAAGTCTCTGGCGCTGAGTTCTTATGGTAGTAGCCTCTGAAGTGACTTGAGTTTTTCAAGTGCTAACTAACAACTTTTGGAGGGTGTATTCCCAACTAGGAAACTTTAAATGTTAACTAAACACTCCTAGGGTGTATATTAAGACCAATTAACATGTGCCAAAATAATTCAAATTACATTCAACATAACAGAATTTCTTAAGGATTCCTTGTGTTATCACACCTTCACACTGGGGTAAGGTATAGTCACTGCTCTAATGTGAACCACCTGCTGCCTGCTGGCATTTCTCCTTAGTAGTGACCTTGTTAGAGGTGTGTGTGTGTGTGTGTGCGTGTGTGTGTGCACGCACGTGTGTGTGTGTGTGTGTGTGTGCATCAGAGAGAGAAAGACAGGCAGAGGGGAGAGAAGCCGACTTAAAATTCACAGTTGAAAAAAATTTTGGAGTTCACACATACAACAGAACCCTCACATCTACAAACATCTATTTCAGGCCCATTTTATTATCTTTACTTTAGCATTATCTCTGTAAAAAGGTTAGAGGTAGGAACAGAGGCCATATTTACCTTGACAGTGGAAATATATAAAACATTAGGTTTATTTCTACTGTATTTCCACTTATTAGGTTAGTTATTCTCTACTCACGTTTGTATGACTGTGGAAGTTTGGAGCTGAGTAGACTAGAATGAAAGAGAATGTCAAAAATTCAGAGGACACTAAACATCTTTTTATCAAACATTATCAATTGAGACCATGATTTGGAAGTTCCTTCTATATCTCAGGGAGAAGGGAAACCACCACTGACAAATAAAAGGATTCTCCATTCCATTGGTTGGGAATAAATCACTTCCATTTGTCCATTCCCCAGAATAGTCAGTGTTTGGGGGCTAAAGCCATGATATATATCAAATTACATACCTACATACCTCCCTACACCAAAAAGTTCTAGTTATATGCAGTATCTGGTACCTCTAGCTGTGAGGTATGGGGATAAATGCCTGCGTTTGAGGGGAACAGATGTTGTGAATATTTATGGAAAAAAGCAGCATCTCCGTGAATTAAAGATTGGCAGGACCATGTCCTCTAAGTGCTCCCATTCTAGAGCTGTGTTGTTTACAGTTGCCACTTGCACATGATTGACATGGCATGTCCTTTGGACCCAAGGAGATAGACTAATGGACTTGAAGTTATTATTAGATTACAACTGCCATCCCAAACAATCTTCAATAAACAAAAAACAGCTTCCTGAGATGTTTCAGTGTTTTACCCCATCTAGAGACAGGAGACTGAACAGTTCCCTTCTTGAGGTTTTTCCCAGCCTTACCATTTAAAGCTTTTATGATCAGGTTCCCTGTAGCCCAGCAGGACACTTGGTATCATGGCCTAGACCGGTTGTATTTATTATCATGACACAGGACTGAACTGTAAAGTCGATTAGAGGAGGCCTCGAGGGAAAGCCCCCCTGGGAATCCAGAACATCAGATTGGCTACACTGGCTTAGAACTGTGGCTTATCCTGCTACAAATATGACTGACACTCATGAAGAAATGTTTTATGTGTCTCCTCCAGAGGTTAGGAATGAACTTCAAACATTCGTAATGTGCCTTAATAACTCACAATGGGTCTATAAAGCCCAGGGTTCCACTGATTCCCAAATGCATGGGCACCACTATTTTGGTTTTCATTATTCTTGCCAATAATGACCAGCTTTTCTTTTTTTTTTTTTAAATCCACCCTAACACATTGATCAGGCTAAGTTAATTTCTTCTCACAAGTCATGTTGATGGCTCCATGTCCGTCATAGTTTAACTACAGGCAGCAGTATTTCGTCCTAAATGCATTGGTTTGCACTTACCCACACTGTGGCTCATTAATGCCTCTTTTTTTCACATGGTTTCATGAGAACTTATTGCTGTATTCCCTTCAACTGAGCATTTCAATACCCAGAAGAGCATTTGTCATCTTAGGTTTCACTGTGTACTTGAAATTCCACGTCCTTTGTAAAAAAATGTTAAGTAGGTGGTGTTGCTACTGAATCCCTGGATTATTCCACTTGTCTATCCAGAAAAGTTCCTGTTTATCCTCTACCTTCTGTTTCTATTTCTAAGCTGAAGCTTAAGACATAACATCTGCTCCAGCCTATTCATTTTCCATGTGGTCTTAACCTCTTAACTTCCTTACTTCTCAGTTTCATCCCTGTAAGTTAGTACTCTCCACCTCACAGAGGTTTTATGGAGGGGGAAAAATAAGATGTTTAAGGGTTGTCTTCAAGAGAGCTCCTACTTTTAAAGTGATTTTATAAAAGCCCCTTGGCTTAGAAATGAGAAACTCTATAGCTAATATTTTTGCCTATCCTTGTTTTGCTGTTTTTATTTCTGAAAAGCGATCTCTGTCTGAATAGAGTCTGTACCCTGGTTTTAACTTTCTTCCCATTACCCCCTTTCACAATGAAATTGTCCTCTCTACCTTGTCCATCCTCTGAACTTTTTACTTACAGAGCCAAAACTAGTTATCCCACAACAAATCCCACATGCTTTTACTTCCATGATCGAATAAATTAATGTCCTCCAAAAAGAGGCATCTGGCTCTGGACATAAGTCAGAAGGTAAATGAGGTCTCACTCTGGCACTGGCAAGATCTCACCATGGTGCCTTGGTTCTCCCTGTATAAACTAAGGTTAATTCTGCTATTTCACAGCACCTGGGTGTTATGAGTCTTGACAAAAAAAAAGAAAAACAAAATGATGAAAAGTATTTTTCAAATGTCCTGTACTATATAAATGCGTAGTGAATAATCTGCAGAGTCCTCGGGTAGAAATGTGTTCTTGTGTAGCTCAATTCAGATTACTAATCCACCCATTGTTTTCAAAAGAAATGTTTTACTAAACTGTTCTTTTTCTTTTTAAAGTGAAAATTAGTTTCTAATCATTTGAACTATTTTAATTTTTCCGTATGGGAAGAGATCAATCGTATACAGAAAATACCCAAATTGTATTTTAAGTGTTAAAACTGAAAGGGTTTCATAACAATGTAGTGGGATAAGGAGGAGGATTCTAGCTCAAATGTGGCAAGAAATAGAAATTCTAAGATTAGCTTTGATTTTGAGATTGTATTATAAATAGTAGATGTTAATGTGGTTGTTTTTTTAGGTACTCTTTATTTTTAAGTTACCAGAAATTGTCTTTTATTTTTGAAGTTTTGAACTATGTGGTTCTTGACATGTTTTGAATAAAGCTTTTATCAACTAAACTTTTTCATTATCAATAAATCAAATATTAAAATACATTTAAAAATTAATAGCCTAATTATATGACTGTAAAATTCAAGATTTAAAGAACACCTTTTATAGAAATAGATTTCTATACTGGAGTCCTTTTAAAAAATGATTTTAAAAATAGTAATAGTACTTTTATACTACAAACAGTATTAGAAATATTTTTAAAACATGTGACAAGTTACATATTATTGTAATTGCTTGTGGAAAACTTAATACTTTTTTAACGAAACTAAATTTATTCCACTTAAAGAATTGTTCATCATTCCTGATTAGTCCTTAGGTGTTAAAATGTCCCTTCTTTTATGAAATGATATCGATGCTAGATGGTAACTTTTTAAATGTTGTTATTTTAAAAAGAGTTGGCATCTCTGATGGATCCCTGTATTTTGTTCTAGGGATGGGTGCTTTATTGGTCTGTGAAATCTCAAAATCTAGGAACCATTTTAAAACAAACATATTATTGAGATACCATAATTTTCATCCTCTTAAATTGTAAAACTCAGTGCTTTTTAGTTATTCAGAGAGTTATGTAATCGTCACCAAGGTCAATTTTAGAATATTTTCATCACCCCAGAAAGAAACCCACTCCCAGCTGCTCCTGCCTCCATTCCTCCATCCCCTTTCCAGTCCCTGGCAACACCAGTCTACTTTCTGTCTCTGTGAATTTGCCTGTTCTGGACATTATATGTAAATGGAATCCTGTAATGTGTAGGCTTCTTTCACTTAGCATAATGTTTTCAAGGTTCAACCATGGTGTAGCATTTATCATTCATTTCTTTTTATTGCCGAATAATATTCTATCTTATAGATATGCCACATTTTATCCATTCATCAGTTGAGGGACATTTGGGTTGTTTCCACTTTTTGGAAATAATTATGAATTATTCATGTACAAGTCTTTGTGTGAACATACGTGTTTATTTTTCTTCCATATATACCTAGGAGTGGAATTGCTAAATCATATGGAAACTCTGGCTTAACGTTTTGAGGAGCTGCCAGACTATTTGGCAAAGATGCTCCACCATTTTACATTCCCACCAACAGTGTATGAGGGTTCCAGGGTTCCAGTTTCTCCACATCCTCACCAATACTTGTTGTTGTCTGTTCTTTTTGATTATAGCTATCCTAGTAGGTGTGAAGTGCTATCTCGTTGTGTTTTTGATTTTAATTTCCCTGACTGCCAATGATGTTTGTTTGTTTTCTACAACCCATTAAAAATGTGAAGCCACTCTTAGCTCATGGGTCATATTGAAGGCTGGATTTGACCTACAGGTAGCCAACCTCTGACCTAGAGGGTAGAATTAGTAAACAAATACATTAAAGCAGTATTATAAATACCCTCTGTATGTTCAAGAATGTAGAGGAGGGGCTTCCCTGGTGGCGCAGTGGTTGAGAGTCTGCTAATGCAGGGGACACGGGTTCGAGCCCTGGTCTGGGAAGATCCCACATGCCGTGGAGCAACTAGGCCCGTGAGCCACAACTACTGAGCCTGCGCATCTGGAGCCTGTGCTCCACAACAAGAGAGCCCGTGATAGTGAGAGGCCCGCGCACCGCGATGAAGAGTGGCCCCCGCTTGCCACAACTAGAGAAAGCCCTCACACAGAAACGAAGACCCAACACAGCCCTAAATAAATTAATTAATTAATTAATTAAGGAAAAAAAAGAGTAAATCCTATTTAAAAAAAAGAATGTAGAGGAAAGTGTGAGCCATTTAAAAGGAGATGTGGGATATTAAAAAGAATACATGTGGTAGGGCACTGATAAATCGGCTTGCTGGATTTAAAAAAAAAAAAAACTTGGTTTGCAACATTTGTTGATTTCCATGGTGTAAATACTCTGACCATGGCCAGCGTTAAGCTATCGACATGATACCAAGGAACTTGAAGTTGGGAAGGGACATACACAATTGGCACCTGCAAGCTGGTGCCAGCTGACTGTAGCACACTGCTGATGTAAACCGTCTCTAACTGCACATACGATATGAAGTAATCAGGAACTAGAGCTACCATCTACCTGGCTGTCATCGGTCTTCTCCTCCACTCCTACAACCATTAGGAGGGAGACTATCTCCCTTCCTGTTATATTATTAGACTCCCAAATAGCCTTTGACTCTTTCTCAGCCTTCATTACTCTGGAATCATGGCCACATTTCCACAAGACAGCTAGGTGCGTACACATGCACACTCCCCAGAATGTCAAAAAAGTGTTGGAATGAATTCAGAGCAACAAAGAGGAACATGTTACGATCCATCCAGAAAACTTACTGGAAAGTATATTTAGTTGGGTGTTGAATGGATAGGAAATGGCTGGTAAACAAAAGAGCAGACATATTCCACACAAACTGATGGTTTGGGCAAGAATTCAAAAGTGGGAGTCAAAAAAAAGTCGGATGAGTCTTCACGTTTAGATACAGAATCGTGAATTCTTGCAATCGGATGTTTTGCCTCTGAATTTCTTCTCCCCAAAGGTTCTGGGAAAAGCCTCAACTTGAGATTTATGCTTTTACCAAAAAGCACCACATAAGGAAGAAAACATTCCTGCTACACCTGAAATTGCTGCAAGAAAGCTCTAGAGAAATTAGATGGCAAATCATCCAGAAAATAAGTAGTTCATATCTCAGACTTTTAGCCCTTTGAAACTCTAGTCTCACATGTTTCCAAATTGGCATTAGTTCATGGACTGTGATTAAGAACAAACCAGCCTTCTTATCCACAATCTCCTGCCTCTCTGCTTCTAAACACTTCCCTTCCTACTGATGGTAAAGCCCCAAGTTACAGTGTGGGATTGATGCTGTTGACCAGTATTTGTCAGCTCAAATCAAAGCAAAGCAAAAAGATGCTTTGCTAGGCAGAAGTGGTCATTATGTTACCTCACCTGGCTGCTTATTAGGATAACTGCATCCACCTGCCTGGCTAGGCAGTTGCACACCTGCCCTTTATTATGTGGGATTCTATCACGTGGAGTACTATCCTACCCCCATTTGTGGTGCTTTCCTCATTGCTGGACACCTTAGTGATGCCAGAGCTCCTCGCTGGCATATTCCTGATGGCCTTGGTACATGGTATTTCCTCCAGGCCTTTCTTGCGTTGGTTTTCAGGCCTCACATAATATATAATATAGCTACTGTGGTATGTTCACATCCTGAGCCCTTTAATTCTTTCCTCCTCAATCTGCCAAGACATTCTGGCATTCCAACTTCACTTAGTATGAGGGCCATTGCTTTTTCCATGCTTCTAGGTACCATCCTAGACACCATGTCCTGGGGTTCTTACCAAACTGTAAATCCTGTATCTCTGGGGTGTGTTCCCAAATCGATAAACTCTCCCTCGTCCAGCCTTACATTCCAGCTCCTCTCAGTGAAGCAGCCTCAGAATCCAGTCCCACTGGTACCGCCCTGCGTCTGCCAGTGGATGTTGGCTAGGCCTTGCAGCTTCTTTGGAGTCAAGTCCCTTTTCTCCCGTAACAGGCCCAACATGACCCTGGGTGATTATGTTGGAACTTAATCCTCCTTAGAGGCCTAATAGCCAGGAGGAGAGGTAGGGGTAGATCTTGAGTAGGGCGCTTGAAGGGGGGCAGTGGTGTCCGTATTGATTCCAAGCAAGAGGGAAGTGCTAAGAGGCTCAGAGAATTCAGAGGAATTAGAGAACAAACAACAGCCCCGATTTGCCCAGGACTGTCACACTTTTATCACAGAAAGTCCCACATCCCTGGAAACCCCTCAGTCACTGGAAATCAGGATAGTTGGTCACCCTACGATTCTGGAGATTCAAAATTTTCAGGGGAATCTTCCTAGATATTCCCATCCCGAGTGTCAGGACCTCCTTTCCCCCAGTGAGTAACAGGTCTGCTTGGTTAGGTATTTAACCGTCTCTGGAGATCAGCACTAGATTTACTCCTGAGCTTGGGCCTCAGCTGAAGGATATGAGAGCCTCTTTGTTAACTACCAGGGAGATCCTCTGACTTTCATATTTGACTTTCCATTGCCTATTAACTGCCTGCAGTTTTCCATTATCTTTTTTGTATCAGTGGCTCTTAGCAAAACTCACGTAATCCCACTGTCCTTACAGTGACTCTTTCTCCCTTAGGACTGTCACATTGGGCCAGAGGATGCCCGTGTTCCATCTGTCATCAGTTGGGTCCTCATTACCTGCCGGGTGGCTAGTGATTCGGCTCCCAAATCCCATATTATTAATAAACTTTCTAGGACCATTCCTGGATGCACTGTTGCAGGTTGGGTTCTCTGGAAGCAGATGCTGAGATGGATTTGGGTGTGCAGGGTGTTTTCTTAGAGATGAGCACTTGTGGAAGGGAAGGGGCTGAAGCAAAATTGGGCAGAGAAACGTTAGGACTGTGATGCAGTTCCGCAAAACATCGATCCACCCCACGGGGGGGGTCTGAAGCATCATGTCCCGAGCTGAGCAGAAATGGCCCGTGTCCATGCTCAGCCTCCCTCAGTCAGTGGGTGTGGGCAGCCCGGAAAGGGCGTGTTCTTGGGTCAGGAGGCCCTTTGCAGCAGGTCAACCCTGGAGCTAAGGGCTGGGGTGAAAAGTCCTTCCCTGAAAGGGAATGTGGGTAGTGCTTTTCCACTGCTCACACCAAGAGAGAAATTGGAGGAAGCTGATTACTTTCATTAGTTTGGTTACTATTCATTTATTTATGGACTAAGGAGACTCTGTGAGTGGAAAGATAATGTTTAAGTTTTTATGCTTTCTCTCTATATTCTGCCCCTTTCTTCTTCCCCATTCAAGGGGATAGTTTCTTCATCTCAGGGCAGGTTTGTTTTTTTCTTTTCTGTTTTTTCCCCAGAAGCCTAAAACCATTGTTCTGAGAACAAAGTTTGAAGAGAAAGGCAATTTCTCTCAAACTAAAAAAAGATGCTCTAGGATGGTCGGTCTCAAAAGAGATACAGACATGCATGTTGTTTCTGGTATTTCTGTGTATGTAGCAGAGCCTCGGAGGAAATGGTTCCCCAGGAAATATGGGAGGTGAGACTGTTCTGTGTCCTAGTCCTGGCAAAGAAGGGCACAGTGCTGAGCCTGAAGAGACACTACCCGCACCTCACCACTGTGTCAGACCCCAGGACTTTGAAATAACCTTGAGACAGAAAAGGTAAGAGAAGAATGTTGCAAGAATAACTTCAAATTTCAACTCACCTGTTGGGATGGAAGCAGGGTTTTAGAAAAAGTTGACTAGAGAAAAAGAAAGAGATGTGATATTTATTGTACTCTTATGTGCAGGGACTGATCCTTCCCTGCTTCGCACATGTGAAAAGCCATCACGTCAGTCTCCCCATCCCTCCCCAAACCCTGTTAATTGCTCAGGTCCTTTAAGCCTCCCAGTCCCTCCACACATGCTTTCTGTGCCCTTAGCCATCTGGACCACATGTTACCAGATGGATGTGGAGAGGATATGAGGCCCTTCGTGCAAAGCCTCCCTCCAGCTCCTCTCTTGTCCATCTCAGAGCGGGAGCAAGCCAACCCCCCATCACCAACCCCAAACCCACTGGCTTGTGCTCGCGTTGATCTAACCTCAACTCTAGTCCTACCAGTATTTCTTTATAGCGGCACTTTAGAAAAAGCTTGACTCCACCCATTTCTTATTTTTATCCTCTTTTTTTTTTCACTCTCACGTTCATGCTCCTTTCCTTCATATCACTCATCTCATATCTTTTTTCTTCCTTATTTTCAATTTCCACGTATCTGAGGTTCTTTGAGGCTTCTAATTGTAAAACAATGGATTATAATATTTGTCATAAGAAACCTCAAAATACTCTTTTAAAAATAAACTCTTGATTAAAACATACTAATACTGATTTCTGACCAGTATTAAAGTGGATTTTTTTCCCAGTAATATCAAGCAGAATTAAAGATAGAGGGGGAGAAGTACATGTTTCCAAACCTCATTAGGAATATCCTGGAAAGAAAAGGTTGAGATTTTTTCATGTAGCAGGTCACTTAATGGGTCTCAATCAGATGTTCACTGTGCTTCGAAGATGATTCTCCTTTATGAAACTGGGCCTTATCAGCCCGTGGTTCAGACACTCTGAGTAACAGCAGGGCTTCTGAGGAGAGGACATGCATTTCCTTATTTCCTCCTCTGGCACCTTCGTATAGCTCTCTATAGTTATCCCCCGTTTCTCCAGAGCTCCCATCCACTTTACACCCTTAACGCTCCTCAGCTTTCTGTGATGTTTATTTATGCACTCATCCATTCCTTTATTTGATATATGTGATTGGGTGCCTACTGAGTTCTGCTCCAGGTGCTGAGAATATGGCAATGAACAAAACAAACAAAAAACTCTGCCTCTTGGGTGTAGAGGGTAAGAGAGACAGGAAACAGTTTAATTGAGAAAGTTGTGTGTTAGGAAGTGATACATATGAATGAAAAACAAAGCAGGGAAGGGAGTTAGAAAATGTTGGGGGCATAGGCTTTACAACTTTAGATAAGGTGGCCAGGGAAGGCCTCACTGAGAAGGTGATATTTAAGTAAAGGTGGGAAGGGGGTGGAGGGATGTGCATCTGGGGAAAGAACTATCCAGGCGGAGGGAGCAGCAGGTGCCAAGGCCCTGTGGCAGGAGTATGGCCACCATGTTTAAGGAATAGCAATGAGTAAGTAAAAAGTAGAAGATGAGGTCTGAGAAGGAATGGGAGGCAGGCGCTGGATCAGGTAATACTTTGTGGGGTATTATGAGGACTGGGCTTCTCCTTGTGTGGTTTAGGAGTCATTGGAGGGTTCTCAACAGAGGAGTGATATACTCTGCTTATATGTTAACAGGATCACTCTGGCTGCCATGTTGGGACTGACCAAAGAGGGAAAGGACTCCAGTAGGGTGTCCAGTTCAGAGAACAGTTCAAACATTTAGCTGAGAGGCTGTGTGGCTTAGATCAGGGTGGGGGCAGTAAAAGTGATGTTTATAGTGAAGGCACACCCTCCTAACCGTCTGTCCATGCTCTAATCCTCCCCGAATTCTCCAAGGCTGGACCTCTTTCTGTAAGTTCACTCTTCTCATGTCACTCTCTCACTCAAAAACAGCAAAATAACTCCTTGCTGAGCAAATCATGTTCTGTTCTTTTTTCGAGGACTCTAACCCTTTGCAAGTTGGCATTCTTCCTATCTATGGTACTTGAGCCCCTCCTACTTCCTAGCTGAGCTCTCTATTCCCATCAGCTTATTTACTATTCCCCCAACGCACAGGACCTGCTATTCTAACTTCTGCAAGGGAAGCCCACGCTCTCTTCTTTGCCTAGATCCTTCTTTCCCCTCCTTAAAGCCCATTTCAGGTGCCCCCTTCTTCATGTCTTCCCATTCGGGAAGTCCACTTGAGCACCTCTGTCCCTGGGCCTGGCCCTCAGGTCCTGCACCTCACATGCTGACAGTTTAGCTGACACCATTTTGCACTATTTTCTCATTTGGTTTGGTTACTTCCATGAGTTCATAAGCTTAGTGGGAAGCAGCCGCATAGCACAGGGAGATCATCTGGGTGCTTTGTGACCACCTAGAGGGGTGGGATAGGGAGGGTGGGAGGGAGACGCAAGAGGGAAGAGATATGGGGATATATGTATATGTATAGCTGATTCACTTTGTTATACAGCAGAAACTAACACACCATTGTAAAGCAATTATACTCCAATAAAGACATTTTAAAAAAACAACAAAGAGTAGATATAATATATTTTTGCCACCTTCATCCCCTCCAGCACAGGTGAGGCATGTAATATGTATTTGGCAAATTTTTACTGATTGAACAAAATATAACATATGAACTTCAAAACTAGGGTAGCTCTTCCAAAAAATGCCTTTCGTTGCATTTCGTGG